>NC_056731.1:1973881479-1973946479 GCF_019279795.1 Protopterus annectens
ACTTTTAAGAGTGCTTTTTCAAGTAAGAGTATATTGCAGATTGCAGTACTGGAACCATATACTCCTGCATGCAAAGCTGGATTATGAGTACTGAGTATCTTGTTCTACGTGTTTGAACTGTATGTTTATATGTATATCCTACTGGATATTGATTTGATATGTTGACATTAACTGTAGACTACTATGTTCTTTGGACATGTCATTGGGGACTGCTGTCATGTAGTATTGGCATGCCTTTCAGTTTCAGACATGTATCTTTCCATACATTCATCCTAATACATAACCTTTTGACTATTTACTTTCTGTCTGCCCTCTGTTCAGCTGTGCAGATGTCTGGTATTGCTACGACCATACCACTATGTAGGTGCCCACATTGTATTGTGCTGTGGGCCTGGACACTGCTGCTAGTTCCAACATATGGGACATTCCTTAATGTGGGCCTTGCCCCATTTCCTTGCCTGTGTGAGGGACATTGCAGAGGTGTTTGAACTGTATGTTTATATGTATCTCCTACTGGATATTGATCTGATATGTTCATATTAACTGTAGACTACTATGTTCTTTGGACATGTCATTGGGGACTGCTGTCATGTAGTATTGGCATGCCTTTCAGTTTCAGATATCTATCTTTCCATACATTCATCCTAATACATAACCTTTTGACTGTTTACTTTCTGTCTGCCCTCTGTACAGCTGTGCAGATGTCTGGTATTGCTACGACCATACCACTATGTAGGTGCCCACATTGTATTGTGCTGTGGGCCTGGACACTGCTGCTAGTTCCGACATATGGGACATTCCTTAATGTGGGCCTTGCCCCATTTCCTTGCCTGTGTGAGAGACATTGCAGAGGTGGTGGCCTACCGATTCATATACAGTGACTAGCAATACATCACAAGACAGGACATGTGGAGACAGCCAACTAACATGGGGGGCATATTCCTGGTTCACAGCCCACTCAGCTGGAGCTGTAATGAAAATAGAGAAACATTTATGCATAGCTATCCATCACATACACAGGCTGGACTTTGGTAAACAGTTATTGCTATGAATACTTACACACTGCTGGGAAATCTCCCCTCTCTTGCTTCTTGGATCCACTGTTTCAAGAGCTCCCTCTTCCTCCATTTCAAGTCGGCATAGTGGTGCCAGACCTGCTCACTAGTCCAAGGGATACCAGTGGCACTAGTGAAATTGCTGACAAGACTTTCCCAGGCTTCCGCTTTATATTGGGAGCCCTGGTACTGGTCCTGCAGCAGTCCCACATCATTTTTTTTACCAGGAGTCCTACCATGACCTTTGACTCCTGTATGCCTCATTGCTGCACCCAAAAGTGCATGCCTTCTCCAACACCTGTCATACTGCCTATAGTGGAAAGCTGCAAACAGTTATGAGCTGCATTCTTACGTGTGGGGTTTAAATACAGCCAATTTCCCACCCTTTACATGATTGGATGGTTTTGAAAATGCTGAGCTAAGCTACTGGCAAACCTGCTTAGCTACGGTTGGCAGTGCTTAAAAGGGCAGGTTCAGCATTACTTACCAATGGGCAAATCCACTTAGCTGTGCTATTCATTGCTTAGTATTCATAAGTACACAATGCTTACACCCACTCAGCATAGTTGTGCAATGATTAGCATTGCTTATGTTTTATTATATTGGTCTAACACCTGTATGGGATTGATTCATCATTCATTACATATTATAGATCTTTTACCTTCCCTGACATCCCTCAATGTGTTGTAATTAATTTATTCTTTTGTGACTATACTGTATGGGGTACTTGTGTTTATATGGGGGTTTTACTACTTTATTACACTGACACCTCACATCTGGGCCTAATACACTACTCTGGTTGAGAAAAATAAGTTACTTCCTTCATAAATATACAAATAAATTACAATTGTAATGTTTACACATGCAAAATGGAAATGGCTTTGGAAGGCTCAAAACATGAATGACTAGATGCAAGGGATAAACTCTAACCACTATACTATTGCACTTATGCTTATGCTTGATGTCTATTGCTTTTTAACTTATCCTGCCATTTCAGCTGGGCTAAGCATAGCTAAGCAATGGGCACGCCCATGCAGCTACACTTAAACTTTATTGTATATCTCAAAAAACTGTTATTTGTTGTGTTTTTTTAATTTGTACCCTTCAGAATATCCATGCTAATGCTTAACTTGTTATTCTATCAACTTTGTGGCTTTGTAGGGATGATTGTCCCTTATGGCTTTGTCCAGATTTCTTACCCTGACGGGTTGGGGATGTTACAAGCGTTCTTGCTCATTTTAAATTGTGGTATGGCAATTCTAGTGTGCAGGGGACATGTGTATTGTGAGAGCACTGCTCTCAGACACATCCCCTGCACTCGTACACAGACCCATGCCATTTTGCAGCATGGCAGCACACCTTCATACTTACGCATGGCGCGCTGCCGTGCTGAACAGCCACGGTCACTTCCGTGCAGTAATAAGTTATTCCTGCATGGACATTTGCTGAATCTAGGGGGTAGTGTCAACAGTGAACAAAACAAGGTAACCAGGGATTGTACCCAAAGATCATGGCTCATACGATATGTTCACCAGACTGCATTTATGTTGCAGTGCATTTCTCAGTGGTAAACAAACAACTGCTCATTTCTTTGAACATCTGGCCTGAATATTCCCTAAATATGCATACATATGCTTATTGTGCACTTTATTGTTTAGATATTTAGCCTGAAAATTTTCATTTGGTGCTTATATCATTGTAATGTTGTCCCCTTACTTATGTATTTGAAAATTGTACACATTTTCCCATCATCATTTACTCTTTGAAGTATGCAGGAATCGTTTTTAATTTTAATGCCCTATGAGTACTAAAAATGCAGTTGGCTGGGTACACAAGCTTTATCTAGATATACACTGTCTTTATCTCTGCACTTTTGGCAGTATGTGTGGGATAAAAGTGCTGCTTCAGTAGGTTTCCCCCTTTAGATGCTTAGTGTTCTTCCCCACTACTGTTTTGCAGAGGGTTGAAGCCCTGACTGTGATGGTTAGTGTACAATTAACAGCATGGGCCCTAGGGGTGGGCTAGACACAGTGGAAGTGAGCAGCCATTGTTGGTTTCAACCATTCTGGGGTATGTTGGTTTCAACCATTCTGGGGTATAATCAGTGGTTATGGCTCAGTGGGTGACATCTGTAACACAGACCTACTGAGAGCACATTATTAGCAGTGTGACTGACACTATCATGTTGGGAGCAGCATGTGTGTGAGAGCACACATATTACCTGCAGGCTAGCCAATATTAGTGAAACAAGGGAGAGCTGGTATCATGACTCACCAGTTTGCTTTTTTTCTTCTGAAAGCTGTGTTATATCTCAGCCCATGAGTGAGAATAATGTTTTGCCGTGGGTCTTATACTTTGTATTGGCTGAATTTACTCTCTCCCTTTGCATTGTCAATAATGAGTTATTCAGCCATTTCTCATTTGGAAATCAGTACTTAGCTAGGAGTGTATCTGAACTGAAAGTTGTTATGCATTCTCCCCCATTTTTCTTCCTTAGTAATAGGGTGTCTTTTTGTCTATATCCATTATGTCTAAATCAATGTATAACAGAGTTCTTTTTCTAAAGCTTAATTTACCATCCCTTCACCCTTAAAAATACAGGAAGAGTTAAATACACTTGATATAGCCAAGACAGTACTTGTGGGCCTGTAGTCCCCAGACTTGGAATTCAAAGACACCTGGCCAATACGTTGTTTTATTATCAGTGTTATTGGTTCTTCTGTATTGGCAGACCATCTCCACAAGGCTTTTCCAGTACACTAGAATATATTGTGACTCTTCCTGCAAATCACTTTAAAGTCATCTCAGTCCTCACTATAGTAGAACAGTACATTTGGCTGCTTTTTTGAAGCAATGTCTGCCTTCCATTTGGCAACAGTAAACTGATTCTTTAATGGATATATTCATTTATCTTTAATGGATTCCAAAGACCAGAAATAAAGAAACAGTATAGAATATCTATGATAATATTTACCCTAAGAGCAGATGTTTGAGTTAATTTGCCTTTCAAGTCTTCCTTTTATAAGTCAGTGCCCTGGAACTGAAGCTGTCATGAATGCTACTGTTTAGTTTGAGTTGTTTTGGTCAATATTGCTAGGATTAGTAGGCTATATTTTATGTGGTTTCATCTTGCTGCCTTGTTGTGTCTAGCTGTCAGGGTGATTGTTCTGTGACTGTTCCAGTATGAGACAAGAGTGGATCTAGGTGGATCCATACTATATTGCAGCTATGATGCAGGTAAGAAGAATGCATTAGGATTTACTTGTATATCTGGAAGCCCATGTGAATTTGGTGGCTGCATTGTCTACTGACCATAAGGTTGCATACCTGTGTGGTCTGCCATTCTGTATTAATTTAATAATGTTGTATTGCTGTTTGTGGTGGAAGTGGGGGTGACAGTGGAAGATAGATGTCCCAGTTACTGCATTAAAATGCTATATTTTAATGCAAAATATACAATTTATGGTACTGGCTTCTGAAAATCTAAGCTGACATTTCCTCTGCAGCTTATTTGTAAGTCTCAGTCCCAATGGCACATGGCTGGTAGCTCAGGTGGCCAGTTGATGTCTGGCATGGAAGAAAGGCATCCACTATTTTAGGACAGTCTGAAGCCAGGTCATAAACCGTTTGTGAGGCCCAGATAGTTATGTCTCCAAGACATGGAAATGAAGTCATAGATCTATGATTATTGGGAGTTCTAACATCCCTACAGTACCCCACACTTGTGTTATTACTATTTACTGGGATCCTTGCTTATATTCAATAAATCTTCTTCCTAACGTTTAGAAGAAGTCTCAGAAATCAAAGTAGTCCATGGCTAAATAATAACATAAAACAAAAAGATGAAGCAAAGAGACTCTGTCTGGAAAGGATGGAAAAGGGACATCTAGCAATGTAAAACACCAAGAATTTTTTACACACTGAAAATCAGCAAATATAGCCATCAACAGCAGCAAAGAATTGTAGTTAAGACAAAGGCATACTGTTTTCTTAAAGCAATCTTCTGGGAGGACAAGGTAAAAAATATCTCAATGGAAATGTTACATGTACCTCTGCCTGCTCAACTGACACACAGCAAAGCAATCATACATTCAAAAATAATTATAAATCTTTCTGTCAATTTTTCTCAGCTATTAATGAAATTATTGACTGCTTGCCATTTCTTCCAAACAACTTTTATTCCATATTTCACTGGAACACTTACACTTATCCTTTCACAACCTCTTCCTAAATGTGCTCCTCCCTTTAACTTCTCCGCAATGTCATTTAAGGAAATGAAATGTCAGTTAAGGAAACCAAATCTCAACTCTTAAAATGCAATAGCTGTGGTCTTAAATTTGGCAAACTCCATCCTACTTTACTGAAACTTACCTCTCACCTATATTTATAATTTATTTCTGACAACCATCAAAATCCCACCTACCTTTAAACATGCTACCCTTATATCATTATCAAAAAAAGAATCTCCCTCACATCTCAAAGATGGTTTACCCCCATCCAAATCTGCAGTCCAATTAAATGAAAATATGCAAATGTACTCTTCTTTTGAACAAAGGGCACATTATTGTCAGGTATACCAGTCCCAATATCAAATAGGGCTACTCTGTTACTTGGGGTCCTAGTTTTCAGAATTCTTACAATGGGACACTGCTGTTCTGTTAAAAGAAAAGTCCCACTGAGAGACCCAAATTGCTCACTTAGAAGTTTGTGTCTTTCAGCTTTTCCCGGTTAGGGGTCGCCACAGTGGAACTCCGGTCTGCTAATGATTGGTAGTGGATTTTTACGTACTGGGTTACCAGCCCTGATGCACAACCTTCAATGAAGGTACGCCCCATCCAAGTATGCCTCCACACAGAAGACGCTCTAGCTGAGAATCAAACGGGACAATGTCTTGCTATGAGGCTAAAATGCTACTGCAGCATCACCACCGCAGTCCTTACACTCTCCAGGCCTAAACTCAAACTAGCCATAGGTGACAAAACTTTCTTCAGAATAGGGATCTCTCTCCGGAATTGCCTAGCTCGTGAGGTGAAGAGTTGTCCAAAAAATCCTTAAAAGAAATTGTGTTTGAGTTAAATGAAATGCTTATACTTCAGTTGTACTGGCTAAGGAGTCAGTTATAATAACAAATAGCTAAAAACTTACTCATGATCTGAATCAACAGTTTTTACCAGATGGTGTACATATATTTACTCCCTTGTACATAGCTGATACTTTGCTTTATAGTGGGCATTTTACTTTAATACCAGTCTTGTAAACCATGTATATAGTTTAGCACTTGCTAACAAATTAGCTATATCTTCTGTAGACATACTTGTATTGATTAATTTCCTATTGTCTTATATTTTCTTTCTACCAGGGTCATGGCTAAAAAAGGGTCAGCAGACAAACCCACTAGCCTGGTAATCAAACTGAAAATAAATAAATGAATGCATTATCTACTTAATATTCTTATGTCTTTTCCAAGAGGGAGGCACATATATCTAACAGACTTGAATATCTAAGTAAATTCACTAGATCTATATTTTAAATGAGTGTGATAGCAGCACATTGCTTATATTTTTAAGTAAAAGGTTGAAATGTATTTTTTCAAGTTAGAAACTCTGTGTTTTTTTTAAAAACAATGTATGAACATAGCCTGTAGTGTATCTTGTTGATAGTATAGATTACAGGAATGGCAGGTGACTACAAAACAAGATAAAGCTGTAGGGAGTAATTGAATGAGGTGGCAGGGTCATAGCTGAGCATTGTTACTGATGTGAATAAATACTTATAAGCCAGAATCAGTGGTTTTATTCTTCAGGCAGCATGTTTACGATTATTGTTTAGTAACCAGGTAGGCCCACTAGGACCACAGTCCCTTTGTGGGGTCAGCCAGGAGCAATGCCTAGTTAAGTGACTTGCTCAAGGTCACAAATCAGAACAGAGCAGAGGGCATCACTCTCTGTACCAGGGCAACTGCAGCTCACCACATTAACCCTTTGTACCAAATGTCAGACAACACATTAGAGGTTTTTGAGAAGGAAAGGGCATCACAGACACTTGAGTTCAGTGAACGTTTTGAATGAGATGCATTTTTACTGCAAATCCTTCTGCACAGTAACCTGGATAGTTTAACTGTGCTTCTTTACATCACTGTAAAAAATAATAAGTATGACCTTAATAATCCATCAGCCTCAGCCACCCACAACGATGCTCTGAACAATCATTAATACATCTAGCTTACTATCACAATTGTTTAACGAGCATGAAAACAGCAAAACCTTCAATGTAAAGGTCTCACTGCAGGATATTAATTTAATATATAGAAAAGTATCCTAAAAAAAAAATACTCAGTTCAAGAAATGACTTAATTACCTCAAGCAGATATTCCTTGAAGATAGACTGGGGAGAAGGCCTATTCAGGTCTCTCTTCCCTCAAGATGTATTAGATATGGGTCATGAGCTGTAGACGTCTGTAGACTTCTAGGGTATGAATCATATATATGGTGCAGGTCTTGAGTGTATGTTTTAGTTAACAGGCATGTGCTCTCTCTCTGGAAAACCAGGAAAATTAACAGTTTTTCTTTGACACTCAGGTATTAGCTCCACCAGCAATCACTGCAATGTGGAAATTCTGCCACTTTGGCTGTGTTGCAAAAGGTGTCATTCCTGTAATCATCTTCACGAAGATTGAAATAAGCATATGCTATGCATCAGTTTATGTGTTTGTTCACTACATACTTCCATAGATGTATCCCTTCACAGTAAAACTTCATACTTATAGTAGAAATGAGTAAAGGTTCAAAAATACAACAGCAGGTTTAATGCTTTAGTTTAATTTAAATGCCAATCAGTGCAATTCAGCTAGCCTAACCAAATAGTATGCACATGTGCAATAGGTCCAAAAGCAGAAAACAACTTGTTACCAGTAAAGAATTGATAATTGTTAGTAATTCTTACCAAGTATAAGATGCATGTCAGACAAGTGCATGCATGTAGGTATGCCTGTGTAATACCTAACCGAGTGAGTTCTAACAGTAGTGAACAGAGATGCAAAACAATAATTACCAGAATACAGACCTATTATTATTATAATTATAATTATTATTATAATAATTATTATTATTATTATTATTATTATTATGGGATTTCTGTTTTTAAACACAGTTGCATCTTTGTTTGGCCACTTATGCTTCACTGTCTTGAACAAACTACTTTAGCCTTATGTTAATTCACCATTTCCACACCTAAACATAGTATTTTGCTAAATAACTACTGTCTCCCATTGTAGCACATAACCTCATGGTAGCAAGTTATTGAAGTTCCAGGCCCCACCCATCAAAACGTAGCAATTTAATAAAACAGGGCTATTTTGTTCATGTCTTGTCAGTAACTGTAGATATGCATAAAAGAGATTTATGATTAAACATATAAAAATAATTCAGAAAAGCAATTCTAATCATACATTGTGCTGACAGTTCAAGTAAGCCAAGTGAAATGCTAATGGCAACTGTGCCTGCAGTCCCACAATTCTTCCATACTAGGTTTGTTGACCAATCAAGCAATTCGCATGAGATCCATTCAGAATGAACTGATGGAGCAAGAAAATAATGGACTTAACAGACCATGAATCTGTGATGTACATGTGAACAACAATAGCAACAAATAATATACATTTACATTCACAGACAATTATAAAATGAAACATATTAGCAATGAATATTAGACTGCATGAATTAGCTTCTTACAACTTAGCTGTGTGTTGCAAACTGGAAAACTCTGAAACATATGACAAATATGAAGGGCATTTGGCTATATGATACTGAGGAAGGGGTATTTGAATATTCATGTTTTTCTCTGTTCTTAACAAAACTATATGTGTTATATTCACACTCACATTCTAACAACAACTCCTCTGAAATGATAGATTTTACTTTAATTCTTTTGACGTATTATGTTTCTTTTATTGCATCATGTTTCACATCTGGGCTCAACCTGAAATGCGTCCATTTTGGATCAGAACTCTACCTCATTTAATACATTAAATACATTTTAGTCTCCCACCAAATTGCCACTCTGTAGTGTTTGTCATAGTATTTGCCATGTCTCTCCATTAGACAAATTACTTCACGAATCTTGTTGTCCTAGGGAAGAGTTTACATTCTCTTCACACAGACTATCTTAACTGTGAGACAGGAAAAAAAAAAAAAAAAAAAAACAAAGAAGTGAAATGTTTTGATTAACCTTTTCAAAATTAATTGACCTCATGAGCCAACATTTCAAGATGGCTTCCTGCTACTTTGAATATCTTGTTTATTGAACATGGTGGGGAATTTGAGAATGTCTTCCCCGCTCATGTCAGTTTGGATCACCAACATATCACTGACCAGCAACAACAACTTCAGGTCAGAGATGAAAAACAACTATCCACTTTTGACTCAGTAAAACAAATTAACATACACACAAGTAGAAATAAATAGTAATTGCAGATTTTTCCTTCACTCTTCTCACAGCAACAACTGCTGAAATATCTGAGTGTTCTGTATGGCTATCTCTTGAACTTCTCAACAAAGATAGTCAGTATCATGCCTGTCCTTTACACTTACTTCATTAAAAATTGTTGACTGCAACATGCAGTTATGATATAACCCTGACCATGATTTGTTGCTTAGCTCAGCACTGTGCTTTGTCCAAATAAGGCAAAATTACTGCAGGATGCTGGAATTGGTAAAGTCCCTACTCACTGACTAGCATACTACCAATCTATACTATTTACTGGCTGTTATGGCATGTAGCCCAAATAGCCTCCATACCATTGTCAACCTAGAAAGAAGTGGTGCCATCAGATATAACTGCCTAAGAGTCATTGAAAGATGCAGTCCATTTGATGGGCTGATTTAAAATACAGATCAGAAGCTAACCACACAACAAACAACAATTGTTTTCACAGTTAAGCACACACACTGAAAGGACTGGATTCCATAAAGGGCACAGAACTTGGTGCAATCCACAAAAATATGTATACGAGTTGTGGATACCTTAGTAATGTGCAAAAATGCCCAAGTGTAAGGATGCTACCTCAGTGCAAGGCAAGCATAACCAGCATCATCAGCGCAACCACAATCACTCAGGCCAAGTAGGTATTTCAGGAAAAGTGGCTCCTGAAATAATATCTGTATGTGCATCAACAATGCATATCTACAAAATGTATACAAGCTCAACACAAATTACATTAATATGTGGAAAGTAATAAATGAAGATAAATATGCATCGACCATTATGTCTGAAAAATTACAAATATTTGCAAACAGTTACAGATATTGTTGTAATCTTTAGATGGACATATATAAGTACACCACTCACAATTTGTGAAATCTAACATAATCTGCAAAATTTTTAATTAAAAAATGATCTAAGGTGAAAGACAATTGCAACCAGCTCACTATGGCTAATTGTAGCAAACAATGGGTGTCAGACATATGTGATGAATACAAGTAATGTAGACACCCAAGGAAATAGGAGATAGAAAACAGATGTGGGTTAAGGTTAAAGAACAAGGGGATACAACTGACATTTTATTGTTTGTTCGTTAATGCAAATATTGAAGTTCACACAATTTATTGTTTGTTCGTTTATATAACTATTGAAGTTAGCTTTGGTTTTATAATAAATTTGGTCCGTATCCAGTTGGTGGCTTTTCGCTTTGTTGTTTAGTATCCAGTTTGTTCGTTTCTTTGGAGTCATACTACTGATATAATGTAATGATATGGTCAAAGGAACAGTCAGAGGGGCATGGCCAATACTTTTTTGGTGGGAATACACCATATAAATTTTTTTTTTTTTTTGGAGAATACGAGGAATGGAAAAGACATAGAAAGAGGAGGTGGGAAAAACAGCAGAAACAAACATATAATAAATATCACAATGCATTGCAAAACAGGGTTGGAGATACGCACAAAGGATATGTAAGGCACACAGACAGAGAACAGGCACACACACAGAGAACATATAGTCCATGTAACATGGATGACTGAAAAATGAAAAAACAGGTCATACCATACATGCACAATGCATACCAGACATGATGCAACATAAATATACACGTGCAAAAGCAAAAATCATTACTGAGATGTTGCAAACAGCAATGATGAGCAAATGTCAGCCATGAAATCCAGGAGCACACAAATGGAGGGTAGACTAGAATCTTTAACCCTGCTTGCTTAAGACAAATGACTAAGCACAGTGCCAGACAGCATTCTTACTTCCAAAGGTTAATTTGTCTGTGTAATATATAAATAAGTATACTCACCACAAAAACAGGAGTAATGGGATCTATACATACCTCTCAATTGTCCAGATTTTCACAGAATGTCCATATTTTTGCCCCTGATTTTTTGGTCTGTTCCACATACATTTTTTTGTTTTCTGGATTTTTGTAGCAAATCAGTGGGAAGTGAATCCACTAAATAATGACAGGCATTTGAGTTTCATACTTCATATCCTTCAGAAAATGCATGGTAACATGATAACTTTTATTTTAACAACTTTCTAAGTTTATGAGAGTAATATTTAACATGTGACCCTATTTTGGGGGCTTTGTTCCCCCATTATTTTTGGCTTTGTCCAGTTTTTTTGTGCTCAGAGGCTGAGAGCTATGAATCCATTTGTCAAAGACGCATGCTATGCCAAAGGTAGCACATCAGGGTGTTCAGGAATACAATGTAATGTGTGACATGCAATTACATAAGCTAAACTGAAAGAAGGCTCATCACGCATACCCACACCAATAACATGGAATATTACATAAATGGTGATACATATTTAAGGAATGCTAAGGAATGCAAGCCTCTGCATAGGCAAGAAGCATAGAAATTGCAGGGTAATCTTCAACACAAAAAAAAGCATAAAGACTGATAAAATCTACTCAATTGCAAACACCTTGTGTTCACATGCCTTGCATGTGTATGATACCCATCATGGTGATACAAAGTCATATTGTACCAGTACATCTATATTACAATAATGATACATTACAGGAATGTAAACATACACATAGCATATGCCATGCATATGTGAAACAAGTAGGCCAAATCTATAAGGGGGAAGGGAGATGGGCAACGTACGTAGACCAATAGTAGTGAGGGAATGGCAGCAAGAGAAACAGGCACGGGATAAAGCAGGACAACCATAAAGAAACACAAGTGTTCATGCATGTGTCCACCATATTAAATGGACTGCAACTCCTTGTAAGGTACATTGAAGAAAATGAGCAGCATCTGACATGTGCATAGTGTATTGGGGATGGATATAAAACACATCTGTACACAAATGACACAGTAATGTGCAACAAAGAAACAGTAAGTGATATAGATACACAGCAAACGTTGTTTTGAATATCACACACCCATATATACTGCCATGCAAATAATACAACAGGTGGTGCAGATATAGCACAACAAAATAGTATAAGTGTATTTAACAAGTTACATATTACATGAGTTGCTGTGTCAATAATATTATGGCCATCCACATGTACATCCATTTAAATCTGTACATATGTACTACAAAAGTGTACACGCACATATGCTAATGCATTCATACATGTCCTAATATAAGCTAGGTTAAGAAAGTTTGTCTAGTGCCATAACCAAGATATGGACAAAAAAGATAATTATGAATGATGCAAAGCAAAGCATCACATTTGTATATTCATTAAAGAAGGAACCAGTGAACGTCAATACAGTATGTGAAGGATACATGCTTATATGTACCTGCCACAGTACTATACAACAACATGGAACAATAATTTCTAGTACATGGCGCATGCAAGATCATTGTAACAGTTACAAAATCAAGAAGAGACATAAGGCAGCAACTATCAATACACAAATGTCTGCAGTACATACCTATGGACAGCATGTGCAAATAAACACACTTGACTGACCTCAATGTGTTATGTGATAAGACTGGGAATAATATAGCATGTGATTTACCATCATTTGTCATAAGGATAGACAGGAACAAAGCAAGTAGAACAATTGTGTGCCACTCACATTATGTTAACTGCAGCAATCACATCTGTCACATGCAAAGCCAGACTGCACTGGACATAACAATATTATGCTGTACTGCATGCACAGAAGTGCACACACTTACAGATTGAAGCAGTAGTACACATGCCCAAATGGAACAATGTTTGCAGTAATGACAGAACATGATGATAATTAAATAATAATGGTAATGCATGTATCATTTGTAATGTATGTCATGCTGCAGCAGAAAGATAAAGTCACATGTGACCTGATATGTGCAGTGTACATTATGGTGTGTGGATGAAAAGTGTGACAGCAATATGGGATGTCTGCACAGGCTGCATGGATTTGCACATGGGAAACACCATGGAGGCAGCACCATGGAAGCAGCATTACAAAAGTGGATCACGCAGACAATACATTCCTGGGGGACTTCCCTGGTGGGATTGAACATCACAAAAGTTCTCTCTAGCAATCTCCCAGAAGAAGTCATGCATGACCTGCACCATATCCAGAAAGAAGCTACATATCCTCATCATAGTCAACATATTCATCCTTGGACTCTAACTTGGCTGGAAGTGGTCTGGCACTCTGTCATTGTCTAATTCTTAACCTGGCATGGGTCACATATTCTGTCAGATTTGAACACAGAATGAAAACATTTTCCATACATAATAAGCATTAACCTAAAATCAATGAGTAAACGAAAACACACAGAAAGGTTACATAATCGGCACACTGTAACTGCTGTGTTTGTATTGTTACAATACCATCTGAGTTTTTCCAAGTATAACGCCTTATGTGATGTCAGGCGAACATCCAATCCATAAGAAATGTTAACATGGTGTGTATCACAGTCACATGCGAAACATGTCTGAAATAAAACCCAATTAGTGAAAAGGCATCCACAGAATGCGTATATAGGAGGACATCATATTCGTGGTGTGACCCAATAAATTGTGCTGCGATGACAGGTCTGTTACAAAACTTGACAGTAGTGACATGCAGTTGTATTGTGTAACAAACTCCAGATTAAACTATGCGCAATAAATGTTACTGAAGCATAATGAAGATCATGGAAGGGAAGTTACTCTCACAATAATGATACATATGTGGATGTAATACACTTGGCAAGTATTCCTATATTGTCATGTGTATCTACTGCTTCTATGTATTGACATGTATGTCACACATCACAATCAGCCTTAAAGGCAGACATCTGAAACAACTGTGTATCACTGTAATGACAGATGTGGACCAATGTAGCTGTAACAATATTATATGATATGCAAGGAACAACATCAAAACTTATAAAACTGGACATGTGCAACATTTTCCCAATGTCCATCACATTATGATACATTTGTTGTGACAATGTAATGCTCACAAGATCTGGACCATAAAGTTTAGTTATATGTTGTAGATCAACAGACACTAAGGTGTAATAATAACAAGTATAATATCATGATTATGCAACATTCTAAATTTCATAATAGTCTTATATTCATGATATAAGTAAAAGGCCATAAATTGGTTAGTGCGCCAATCATACACAGTCATTAAGTTTCTGTAGGGCATTACGTGGCATGCAGTAATCAGTCTATCAGACATATATCAGCTATTACTTGAACACTTACTGATATGTCAGCCTTCAGTATGATTGCAAAACACACCTGTGCACATATACTGTATATCATTAATATGCAAGACAAGTATGCCATGCCACACCACTCTAGCTTCCAACACTGACAACAGGGCTCATTTTCAAAAGACTAGGTTAAGTGCTAATTAATCTTGACAGCAGAGCTTTAAAAATATTACCAAATAGGCCTTATAGCAATGTCAGTCACAGACTCTGAGTGCAAATCCTTAATAACAGGGTCACTATTCTTTACTCAGTGTGTACCTCTTACATTTATGTTGCAGTGTTAATATAACATTTAAATCTCTACTATAACTCATCATTATGTACAGCTGATGTATCATATTTACATACCATGGCTAAATATGCATGCAAAAATATATTCTAAGATTAATAATCCAATTTAAAATGTATATGCAAATGGAATGAGTAATGCAACATGGCTGATGTGTGACATCACAATAGTATATAATCAAAATGGAAGTTAAAAGCTGAAGAAAAGCATTACACAGTTACAGGTACAGTGACAGCATTTTTTATATAGAATTTATGTGTATGACAAACATACATAACTATTCCCCAACAAATGTATCACTGTCACTGCCTACATTTATTTAATGCTTGTATATGTACTTGCACAGTAAAACAATGTGGTGATCGTGAAGATTGCAGTCAACACTTCAAGACATAAAATAAATCTGGGCATGACTTGTGGCACACAAATAACAGGCAATGGAATGTAATATTATACTTAAACTGTCACAGTGCAGTTATAAAGCACTTTAAGGGAAGTGGAACTCCAGAACTACATACCAATAAAGGTCTGCCAATAGCATTAGGAATGCCAACTCAGCAGACACCCAGTCAATAGCATAATAGACAAGCTGTGAAATTAAATGAAAACCACTGCTATACATACAAATCTATTGCTACTTACTACACAAACAGCACTAACAGTAAAAGCAACATATAAGTTAGTTCAAATTAAAATCAATATGCCTAGTAAAAATAGTTGTCTGTCATTTAGGATGTGTTAACAAATAGCACCGAATGTTTAATTTCTACATAGGAAAGACAAATCGTACCCTTAGGCAGCGCATACTGGAGCATGTTGATGATAGAAGGAATGGAAAATCTAATAATGCGCTAGCTAAGCATTTGTTAGATTTTGATGACAATCACAAATTTAAGTTTTTGGTCTTGCAGCAATTTAATACAAATATCAGGGAAGGTGATGTCAGCAATAAAACTGAATTTTTGGAGCTGAAATGGATCCTAGATTTTAGAGCAGATGTGTCTCCAGGACTAAACAGTGCTATAACTTTAAAACCTTCCTTAAAAAGAAGAGGTCTGAATCATTGATTATATCACATGACTAATATTTTCATTATGATTAGCCAAATGGTTGTTTTTAAATGGTTTGTTTGAATGTGTATTTTATGGTCTGAAGAAGCAAACATATTGCAAAAGCACTTACCTGATTTTATTTGTTATTTTATTAAAATATTTATATATTTGTACAACTTCACCCTACTGGGCATCTTTGACTTTTCCATACTATATTACATTTGGATTTGTCCTGGTCCTGGTACGCTTCCTTTATAATTATATTCTGGTTTTGGCAGTTATTACAGGACTGATAGCTGAAAGTTTGGACATAGAGCTCAGTTGCAATCCTAATGGTAATACCACTAGATTGATAGACAATGATTCTTTGAACATGCCTGTGGGTTGTTCTGCTAAGAAGGAACTAACCTCACTAATGAAAATAACTGTTAATCCTTTCATTGACATTAACCTGGATAATGAGATCTCTGCAGATGCTACCAATGAAGTATACAACATGAATACTTTTCACATGTTACTCAGAGCACTGGAGGGTAAGCTCTACAAGTACAAGAGACTACAATGGCAAAGGTTTTACATGGAAGCAGCTCTACATAATATGATTGTCCCCAGAGGGCTATGTGTACGTAAAATACCCTCTTACCCTGAATTATTGAAGCACTGGCAAGTACTGAACTTACAATTAAGCTTTAGCTATATGCGCTTATTGAATGAATTCTTCTACCCTGAGGAAGACTCATTGGCCAGCCAGATCAATGAATTATTTCTATCAGTGATGCCTATAAGGCTGATATGCACACTAAACTCTTGGATGAAGTGCTTTGTAATGTATATCTCTATGTGCAGAAATTACAGAGTGACAAACATAAAAAATTACAAAGAGATGTCAAGGACTTTTAAAAGGGCAATGTGTTCTCCTGGCCCAGAGAAAATACACCAATGAGGAACAACAATAGCAATTCTGAGGTTTTGGATCCACCCACAGTGAATGTGTCACATCAGATAAGCTCACTTCTATTAGGAGGGTGTGATAGGACAGATGTTAGCAGTAGCAGAGGCTTTGATTCAACAGTAGACATGAATACAGCAGTCTCTTAAGTGATTTCAATGGCGCAACATGAAATAAATCCATTAACTGCAGAGATAGTGCAGCCATCCCCTTCTACAGCTGTTTGTTCTAGTGAATGTATGATAAACACTCAAGCTGAGCTGGTAGTGAGACCTAAGGTTTATAGAGGACAAGGCCATGACTGTATGTGCAATACTATTCTTAATAACAATGTTTTAATTAAAGACCAAGTTTTTTAGAGAAAGCGCCCCCAATAAGTCAAGAAAAAAGAAAAGGGCGCTCACACAGCAGGCAAGAGAGACGGAACATGAGAGCAGATATGCCGACCAAGTGAAAGAGACTGAATACATTGAAACGGTAGACAATAATTTAATTTTTAACTTATCCTCCTACCCACTTACATCAGAACAAACTTCAGTCCTTAATAAGGGGCTTTCATTCATTCCAGCAACAACTACTAATTTAATGGATGTACTGTTGGATTTACGGATGTTTGCTAGCAAATTAATGTTGGGGTGACTTTCCCAGAAGGGAAACAAATATTTAATGCATTTAAGAAGCCTAGTGTGTTCACACCAAAGTTTTCTCTAGCTGTAGAAGTGTTCATTAATATGTGTAAGAAAGACTTAAGAGCTGGCTATATGTCTAGGAGCTATGAGACTGAATTTTACAATCTAACAATTAATGAAACAGCACAGTGTGAACTAAGATGCAACAGCTAAGCATCAGGCTGGCTGATAAAGGAGGTGGGATTGTTTTGCTGGACAAAAGTGACTATACTGATAAAATGATGGCTATGTTAACAGATGAAAGTGTATATTTGAAATTACAGAAATATCAAATTACTGGTATTATTAAAAAAGTTAGTTTCTATTTATATGACCTATTAATGACTGGCCAGATAGATTATGATTTATACACTTATTTTACAGTAGACCATCCTTGACACCTACGATATATGGCTTGCTGAAGGTTCATAAAGATGCAGCTAACCCACCCCTTTGACCAATTGTGTCAGGGAGAGGGTGGCTGACAGAACCGATGCCAATTTATGTGGAAAAGCAGTTGAAGCAGCCCCTAGACTTGATTGCAAGTATCTTGAAGGACTCTAAACAATTCCTTCAGGATTTATTTGAATAGTCCAATAAGTCTAATAGCTTGGCAGGTGTTATTCTTGTAACCCTAGATGTAAACTCTTTGTTCACAGTCATCCTCAATGATTTAGGGGTTGACAATATCAGGATGTTCCTTGTATCTGAGAAGACGTTCATGAATATTAAGATAGAACTTATTTGTGCTCTACTACAAATGATCTTGGAAAATAACATCTTTGCATTTGAAACTGACCATTTTTTGCAGAAATTAGCGGTGGTTATATGAACAGCGTGTGCTAAATCATATGCCAACCTAGTTCTTGCTCAGTGGGAGAAGCAGTCTGTTTTTACTAACATTTTATTCTGTAATTATGTGAAGTTCTACAGACAATTTGTAGATGACATATTTTTTGTTTGGCAAGGGCCCTCCCATATTTTAGATCAGTTTGTTGATTATTTACAGAACACGACTTCCTATCTTAGTTTTATTATGCACAGCTCTGTGACATGCATTGCATTTTTGGACATAATTGTTAATATTAATGATCTAGGCACCTTATTAACTAGTATGTACAGGAAACCCTGCAAGAAAAATAATATTTTACATAATATGAGCATGCATCCCTGAAACATTGCTAGAAACGTGGTTAAGAACCAAGTTTTTAGACTAATGCGTTTACATACTGATTCCTCATCTTTGGCCAGAGCCTTAGACACTTTACACATTGAACTATTGCAAAGGGGGATATAGTATAGGAGTAATAGAGCTGGCCATAGAAGAAGTTAATATGAAAGAAGAGAAGTTGTCCCTTATTTTTCTCTGAGACACAATGTACTAGTCCACAGCTAATCAATAGGTCTGATAGAAACAGAATGGTTCTGACTTACTCCAGCAATATTAATTTTGTATGTGACATTATAGGTTCATAGGTTCATAGGTTCATGCTAGGCTATCTGCCCTAGGGCATTTATAAGCCTAGCCAGAGTGTGTGTGGCTTTCACCACCCCTTAGGATGAGAATACTATACCCATTAGTTTGCTGTGCCTCTGTCCAGCAGTGATACAGAGATGATTCCCGGGGTAAACCTACGATCTCCCATCCACTCGTCAAGATTTCTCTTGAACAGAGTCAGTGAGGGGCTCTGCCTCACATGGACTGGGATTCGTTTCCATAGTGTAGGGAGTCTCTGGGTGATGAATCTGTCCCTCCAGCACGTCCTATTTATATCCGTGTTGAGGTTTAAGTCTCTTGCTCTCGTGGCTCTGGTGGATTTGGATTTTTTGAGGTGGAGCATGTCCATTAATTCCAGGTTGGACATGGCCTTGTATGTCAGGCACAGATCACCTCTGAGCAGACGGTATGCGACTGAATAATGCTGGAGTTTCTTCAGTCGGGCATCGTATGACATATGTTTGAGCCCCTTTATCCTTTTGGTGAGGAACTTTTGGGGTCTTTCCAACTGCTGCAGGTGTCGGGTAAGGTACATTCCGAATGGGGCGTTGTACTCAATCATTGGTCTGATAAGTGAAGAGTACAGGGGTACAATGACCTCTCCTGATCTGGATGTGAATCCCTTCATGATCAGGTGGGCAATGTAGAAGGTCTTCCTAACCACTTTGGCAATGTGAGTAAGAATTGGCCAATTTTAATGATGGATAATAATATAAGCAAAGTTATTGGTGACACTCCACAGTTTATCTTTAGGAATAATAAAACTTAAAACAACACCTATGTTCTAAACAATCTAGGCCTTCTAGGACACAATCTGAATGTCAAGGCACTTATGCCTGTAGGTCTTGTAAGGCATGTAGATTTATTTGGTCGACTACCTCTATTATTCATCCCAGGACCATTAAAGACATCAGTTTTCATTTTTATGCAGACTGTAACAGTGGTAATCTTGTTTATATGGCACAACGCATAGCATGTGAAATGTTCTACATAGGAAAAACAAATCGTACCTTTAGGGAGTGCATACTAGAGCATGTTGTTGATATAAGGAATGGAAAATCTACTAATGCACTAGCTAAGCATTTGTTAGATTTTGATGACAATCACAAATTTAAGTTTTTGGTCTTGCAGCAATTCAATACTAATATCAGAGAAGGTGATGTCAGTAATGAAACTGAATTTTTGGAGCTAAAATGGATCCTAGATTTTAGAGCAGTGCTATCTCTTTAAAACCTGCTTTAAAAAGAAGAGGTCTGAATCACTGATTATATCACATGGCAAATATTTTCATTATGATTAGCCAAATGGTTGTTTTTAAATGGTTTGTTTGAATGTGTATTTTATGGTCTGAAGAAGCAAACACATTGCGAAAGCACTCACCTGATTTTATTTGTTATTTTATTAAAGTATTTATATATTTGTACAACTTCAGCCTACTAGACATCTTTGACTTTTGCATACTATATTACTTTTGGATTTGTCCTGGTCCTGGTATGCTTCCCTTATAATAATTAAAAAAAGGCTGTATAGGGATTTGAACACACACATAAGTAAATGACATTCACACTGTCCTACTTCTTATTCATTTGAGGTAATAGCCATTACTCCTCTTTTGCTGTTGACAAAGTCTATGGAATAACAACAGAATGCATATTTATCAGCATTATAAAACTAGCATGTGCCAGCATACAGAGTTTAACTTTCATAATATGCTAAATCTAATTGTATGTACTTTAAAAAATAAATAACCATGAGATGAATTATTGCATACCAGTGAGACTCAAACCTAAACATGTAATTTGGGTATGAGGACAGTCTCTGCATACTGTGCTAACCCTACAACCATAAGACAGTACAAGGCTTACAGATCCACAGTTCTAGTACTTGCATTGTGTTAACAGTAATCATACATATTTCATCCATGATAACCTGCAATGATCTTAAATTCATTAAACTGGTGAAAGCAGATATGGATTATAAAAGGCTGTTGTGATTCTTAAACGTTACTGCTTACTAATGTATGTATTACTCAGCATTCACACATACAGAAGTATACTGTACAATGTTTCTATAAGCTTTGCAGATAACAGAGAAATACATAGTCATCAGCGGGCTCAGTTCTATAGGCATTAAAACAACAAGGTCATGCAAGACATGTAAAAATCTGTACTGTATAAGTTACAGAAGAAATATAGATCGCCCCATATGTGATGTGAAACAATACATTAATTACTAACAGTACTGTTTAAAAAAAAAGGTCACACTTGGAGTTGAACCCACACAGTGGAGAGCACCATCCACTTCACTACATTGCTTAAGCAGTTAAGCTAGAGGGCATCCCACTAGAAGATCTAGAAGCTCTATATTTCTTCCATAGACTCTGAAGTCAAGGCCAATGTCAGTAGCCTCTGGCTGATTACATTTGCAGTTGATTGCAAATTAGGATCTGTCTTTGAATCTCCCACTGGCAAAAATATTCTCTAGGAAGGTCTGACACAGACAAACAACTAGTGCCACAGCCATGGAAATGTATAATAGTATCCTTCGGGAAGTCAACCACCTCTAGTAACCATTATAACAACACACCCCTAAGACTCTTTAGCTATGTCAAGAACCTAAGTGGAAATTCTCAGATCTGCTCTGAGTTAGTGCAGAATGGCACAAAATACACGGAACTGACTGATATTTCCAACATTCTGGCAGACAGGTTTAGTGCAAATTTTACCCCCCTCTCACCCCCTAATGGGCCCATAACCATACCAGAAGAATGTAGAGCCCCGGCAATCACAGACATGCAGGTTAAAACAGCCCTATCCAAAGACAAAAATACACCTTCAATGGAACCAGACGATGTCCCAGGCTGTGTCTTACACAAACTCCAAAATGAACTAACCCCTCACCTAAACACACTGTTCAAACTCAGCCTCTCTACAGGTTATGTATCCATAGATTGGCGCACAGCAACATTTACCCTGCTCCACAAAGGTGGAGGCACAACGGACCCCAGGAATTATCACCCTATAAGCCTGACTAGCCTGGTCTGCAAGGCTATGGAGCGCATCACCACAGAATTCATTAACAGAGACATTGGGAACCTTCAGACATTAGACCCTACCCAGTTTGGCTTTGTTAAGGGCAGATCATGCCTCTAAAACCTGGTGGACTTCTTTGAGACAATTACCAAGGCTTTAGAAAAGGGAAAGGAGGTCCACACAGCCTACCTAGACCTCACAAAAGCTTTCAACACCATTCCCCATTCTGGTCTTATAGACAAGCTCACCAGCCTGAACATAAACCCCTATGTCATGAGATGGGTTGCCAATTGACTCATAGATAGAATCCACTCAGTGAGAGTTGCAGGCTCTAGATCCGACTCTAAACCAGTTACAAGTGGCATCCCCCAGGGCTCAGTCCTGGGACCCCTCCTGTTCGGTGTATACTTCTCAGAGGTACAGGCAAGCACAGGAGGACTATGGCTGACCAAGTTTGCAGACGACTGCAAACTGGGAGCCATAACTGACTCTCCAGCTGATTCAGACATCCTCCAGAAGGGTCTCACTGAGACGGATACCTGGTGTCAAAATCATGGCCTCAAGCTAAATGCCAAAAAGTGCATAGTCATCCCCTTTGGAAAAAACAAACTACCTGCGAACTACCACATACGTGGTAGTCTCCTAAATACAGAAAATGTAATAAGGGATCTGGGGATCCAAGTACATAGTAATCTCTCCTTTGATAATCATATTGCCAAGGTGGTTAAAAAATCCTTCTATGTGGCCCACCTAATCATAAAAGGGTTCGCATCTAGAACAAAAGAGGTTATTGTCCCCTCTACTCATCACTCATCAGACCTATCATAGAGTACAACGCCCCATTTTGATGTACCTTACAAGACACCTGCAACAGCTGGAAAGACCACAGAAGTACCTCACCAAGAGGATTACTGACCTCAAACAGATGCCCTATGCAGCCCGACTGAAGAAACTCCAGCTGTACTCGGTTGCATACCGCTTACTCAGAGTTGATCTCTGCCTGACATACAAGGCCATGTCCAACCCAGAATTGATGGACATGCTCCACCTAAAAAAAAAAAAAAAAATCCCCAAGAGCCACATGCTCTAAGGATCTAAACCACAATGATAAATAGGACATGCTGGAGGGGATAGATTCTTGTCCTAGAGACTCCCCATGCTATGGAACAGGATTCCAATTTACATTAGGCAGAGCTCCTCTCTAACACTCTTCAAGAGAAACCTTAACGAGTGGATGGGAAACAGAAAATTTACCCCTGGGATCTGCAGTGGCTCTGCTGGACAGAGGCACAGGGAACGAATGGCTCTTCTGGACTGAGGCACAGGGAACTAATCTAAGGGGGCGGTGAAAGCCAACACATTCTGGCTAGCCTTATAGATGCCCTCGGGCAGATAGCTTAGTACTTACCTATGAACCTATGAACCTAAGAGTTTACCCAGTAGTCAGGGACGTGGGGGGGACACAGAGACAGTAATCTAGCTTTTGACCATCATGTATCTACAGTAGCAAGATAATTATTTTGTATTGCACAACTTATAAACAAAGGTATGGCATCAGTCCAAGGAAGTCATTGTTCTACTGTATTTAGCATTCATCAAACCTATCATTGAGTACAATACCCCCCTTGGTATGCACCTAACCAGGCATATCCAACAACTGGAACATCCACAGAGGTTTCTGGCTAAAAGAATACAGGGAATAAGTAAACTGCCCTATGCAGACCACCTCAGGGCTCTATCCCTGTATTCTGTGTCCTACAGGCTGTTGAGAGGAGATTTGTGCCTGGCATACAAGGCATTATCAGATCCCACTCTGACGGACCTCCTGCATATTCACAAAACAAACAGAACCAAAATTACCCATTCTAAAGACATAAACTTTGCCTGTGATATAAATAGGACATGCTGGAGAGAAGGGTATATATCCCGGAGATTATTTTATCTATGGAACAGGCTCCTCATCCATGTGAAGCAGAGTTCCTCCCTAACCCAATTCAAGTGTAACTTGGACAATTGGATAGGAAACCAGAAATTCATCCTTGGTTTGGTACCTATGTTTCTCATGGACACAGGCAGTCTGTAAATGGTTCATCTCCCAGGCCCCTGCTTGTAAATGTTTCACAAGCCAAGCTCCTGCTTACACTTATCAAGGGTATCAGAATTTGTCAGAGTCTTGGGCTACATTGGCTAGACCTAAAAATGTCCTTGTGGTCATTAGCCTAGTAAATGCTTATGAACCTATAAACCCTGCATTACATGTTTTAAAAGCAAATACTATGTAATAGTAAACCTAGTATGTTTGAAGTCTGTATTAATACATAGTTATCACTACCATGCATCCATCCATCCAGTCGTCCATCCATCCATCCATCCAGTCGTCCATCCATCCATCCATCCATCCATCCATCCATCCATCCATCCATCCATCCATCACCAACCCCCTTTTTCCCATTTTGGCACATAGGGTTGGAATGTCACTTCAAAAGGGACAAGTATTCTTGCATAATGTTACACTGGCCTAGTGTAGTTGTAGATAACCTCAGAATCCATCAACATGTAACTTTGATGAGTCGAAGAAAGTTTACTACATGTAATTTGCTATGATTAATGCAGACACTCACGGAATACTCTTGAAACACAATGCATCACACAAACAAATATGCTTTTTGCAAACATATATGATAATGTGGGTGTTCAGGTGTGGAGTAAGCAAAATTATTGTAGTCATCTGGTGGCTGGCATCAAACTCTGTGACCCTCTGGCATAGATTTTCTGTATCACTCCAATGTAAGTTATCATAGCAGTAGCAGATCTGCATGTTAGTCCAGTAGATCCCAATTCATCCACAGTGCTACCTTGTAATCCTGTTCCAGATATCAAGCACTGCAATGTTTCTGGGGCAAGCTCTCATTCTCTGCTCATGTCCAGCATAGACAGTGAGCACCTAGATAGAATCCTCTTCTGTCCAGTTTGGCACCTGGACTCAACAAAATGGACCCTCCATAAACATCCTCAGTATATCTGCTAAAGCTTTTACAATTATACCTGACAAAAAATGCTATCCTCAGTATATCTGCTAAAGCTTTTACAATTATACCTGACAAAAACTGCTTAATGAGATGCCACTCAATGTGCAGGTACGAATGGCATGACAAGAATGTATCAATATTACATTTTAAAGGTGGCACATATAAGATAGTGGCATCTTATTGGAGGGCATTGACCATGTGTTTCAGGTATTTTTTTGTTGATAACTATTGGATAATTGTCCTAAACACTGTACACTTACATTGAGCTATTAGTTAATGCACCAAGATTCAAGAACGTATGCAGATGTTCACTAATGGCATTTCAAAACACTGAAGGCTGATGAACCCCATTAACTATGTATAATGCAAATGGTATTTAAAAGCTGTATTGCACTTATAAAAACAACGAGAAAAGTACTAATGGGCGATACTTGAAAGACGGCTCAAAATGTTTAAATTATTTATTAATTAATGTAAAGCGCTTTTCGTTTGTCTAAATAACACAAACTTCTTCAGACAAATGATTACAAAAAAAAATCTGCTATATATACAAATGAAAGCATCAGCTAAAACAAACAATTAAGCAATAAAACAATAAATTGCTAATTTAACTTTTAAAGGGGCTATGCCCAAAGTATTAGCAGTGACTATAGAATAATGTAGAATCACTTGTTAAGTAAGCTGCTGTGTCATTAAACTCCTTCCTAAAGTTTCAACAGTTAGAAAAATTGTTTAAAAAACATCACTTCAAACAATATAAAAGTAAAATTATTAATATTAAAACATAAACAATAATTTTAAAATGACAAACTTTACCTAAGTAAATTTAATTTAATATGAGTATAATTCTAAGAGCAAGTCATCTTGACAGACCCTTAATTTTTAAAATACTGCTTATAGAGCAGTTTTCATTCAGACCAGGGGTGTTATAGGCATTTAGTCTGATCTGCCAAATGAGTTCTAATTCTTCCAATTTAAGACCTGTTGGTCCACCTCTTTTACTCTCAATAATCTGGCCAATAATCATATATTTAAAAGAATGGTCCGGGTGATGTAATACATGTTTTGCCAAAGCGTTATCGTATTTGTTTTTCCTAATGGTGTAAGTGTGTTCATAAATACAGTCACGGAGATGACGCTCCATCTTGCCAATGTAAAATGCTGAACAACTTTGGCATTGAGCCAAGTAAATAATCATTTTGGAATTACAGTTTACTCAATGTTTCAGACTGCATATATGGCCTTCTAGTTTAAACCTATTAGATTCCATGACGTATTTGCAGTAATTGCAAGCTTGACATTTGTACATACCCACTACTCTACTTACAATTTGCCTTTGTTGTTCAAACAGTGCTTTGAAGTTTTTTTGCTCTCCTAAAACTCACTTTGGGTTGATTCCCAAGTCTTTGACACACACTATGGTCACTTCTAAGTGCTGCCCAGTTTTTGTATAGAATCTCATAGCAATCTTTGCTGTTTATACTGTAAGTTGTTATAAAGGCTGAGCATTGGGCGTGTAATTCAGAAGTAGTTATAGGACTTTTAAAAGGGGATAGATCTATACTGTCATTAGTCTGTTGATTGAAGTGGGCCACATCTAAAATGGGTTTGCAAATACGTCTAAAGCGTTTTTGCGTAACTTCATCAACAATGTCACTGACCAAATGGTCAGGATAACCTCGGTGAAGAAACATGTTCTTAAGAAAGGAACATTAGACTAGAAAGTCTTCGTCAAGCGTGATAATACGCGCTGCTCTAACGAATTGGCCCTTGACGACTGCTCGTTTTGGTGGAGGGGATGACAACTGGTGTAATGTAAGAAGAAGTTTGAGTAAGTACTCTTTCTGTGAATGCTAGCTGTGAATCTCTGAAGCTCGATGTCTTTTTTCAGCTGAATATCTAAATAAGCAATGGTCGTAGTGTTAAATGTAATAGTGAACTGAAGGAACTGTGTGATGGTGTTAAAATAATCCACAACATTATCACTGATTGTGGTGTCACCATCTAACAATATAAAAATATCATCCAGGTAGCGAGTGAAGAAAATAAATTTATCCTTAAATACGCAGTTATTAAAGATGTATAGGTGTTCCCAGTTAGTCATGACTGAGTTAGCTACACTCGCCCCACAGGGGGAACCCATAGTGACACCAACTTGTTGCAGATAAAAGTTATCTGCAAACATGAAGTAATTATTGTCTAAGATCAAAATCAATAATTCATTAACTAGGGATATCTCAGCATTCTCACCACCATTGATTTTCATAAATTGGCTGACCCATTCCAAAGCTGTATCATATGGAATGCATGTATACAGATCTTTAACGTCAACTGTAAGGAAGTTGTAATTAATACTAAAATCCAAATGGTTGATTTTATCAAGAAAAGCCCAAGAGTTCTTACATATATGGTTGATTTTGGCTAAATATTTCTGTAATATAGCATCCACTACTTTTGCGCAAGGATACGTAGGTGAACTCTGCTGTCCAAAAGTGGCCGCATAGGGGGGTTGCCTATATCTTTATGTAATTTAGGTATTCCCAACAAGTGGGGGAATCTAGGGTAAGATATACTCATAAAGTTGAAAATATTCTGATGTATTCTACCTTCAATAAACATTTCTTCAATGTTGCTCTTGATAGTATTATAAGCACCGTTAATCTCCGATCTTGAACTAAGAAGGTAGTATGGACTATCCAATAGTTGTAACATTCTTGCATTGTAATTATCGCTGTCAAAAATTGCTAAGCCCCCTCCGTTGTCCGGTTTACAAATTCAGATATTCTGTAATTTGATAGTATCAATACAGTCCTTCTCAACCTTAGAATTGTTACCAAAGGAAGGAAAATTGTGGCCCAACTTAAACTTCTGACGAATGTCAAGCTCGCATAACTGCTCAAAAACGTTTAGTAATGGGTGCAATGGTGGGTTAAAAACACTAGGGACTCTAAAAGGATTAGCTTTTAGGCTGGTGTTGTCACCAAATATTAAACTGAGGTTAAGTTTTCTAGTGAAAAGTTTGAGGTCTATTATAGTTCTAGCTAAATCTAACCTTTGGTTAGGGACATACGTGTGACCCTTTGAAAAACGTTGTACTTGGTCTTGTGTTATAAATACTGAAGAATAATTGTAGACGTTAAAGTCCCCGTCAATGTTAGTCAAAATAACAGGTAACTCTAAAGGCTCCACAATGTTCATCTCATTATAGTTAGTGTTACTAGATAAAAAAGGGTCCAACACAAAACTGTTGAAGATTTTGTGGTCACTGTTCGATGAAACAGTAGAGCTGATAACGACATTAAGAACTGTCATGTCAATAGACACCAAAGGTAGATCTAGTTCCTGTGTTGTTTCATGTTCCTTTTGCCAGTCTGGTTCAATCTGGTTAATGGTTGTTTCTGTCTGGCTCCTAAAAAATTAGGATTATTAGATCTCAAATTGTAATGGCTAGAACCTTGATTGACATATATTCTTTCATTCACGCTAAACTCGTCCTGTGGGCTTGCGTCTGTAATGTTGTCACTGTCCAGTAAACTATTGTCCAAAGGTAGTTGGTTGTTCTCTTGACTAATGTTGGAGGGTAGTGGCTGATTGTTGTTGTTTATAGTGGGTTGAGCTAGACCACCTGGACAATTCCAGACTTGAGCTTTTGATGGAGGGGGATAGGCAGTTCCTTCATTATATGCCTTTACATCCCTGTCAATCTTTTTGATCTTATTTTTCTTGAGCTTGTTAAGATATTAGTCAATACTAGTAAACATTCTACTATACTCATACTTATAACGAAGGAATTTTTAATCTACTTTTATCTTACCATCCAGGTCCGTGATCTGTTGACTTAATGACTCTACTAACAAGATATAATGCTTTATCATTAGTACCAATAAGTCAGAGCCTTGTTGTTCAAATAATGTTAACAAGTCTTCTTGGAACGCTGAGTTGTTTACCAACCCAGTAGGGTACTGATAGTGCCTTAAACCCTTAGGGATGATTTTACGTTTAAGGCACTCCTGGAAATATGAAATTTCCAATTGCATCTTTTTTAATTTCACAGACAGTTTGTCCAATAACTTCAAGTTATAAAAAATGTCTATGTACTCACAGTCTTTATCAGTCCCCAGTGGTCGCACCTCATCAAGTCTCGTGGCAAATGAAAAGGTTTTAGTAATCCAGTTCTTTATGTCAGGAAAGTGGCCTGTGTTGGTGTTGTTTGTAATAATATTTCTAGTACTAATATGGTCACTTGACAAACCAGAATCCATAATAGGTGCATTAAGAATATTCATAAAGTTGGAGAATCATCAACATGTAGTAGCAGCTGTGCCTCCGACCCACCCAACTTCACAGGGTAACACCGTAGTTGATTTAACTAACAACGTCATGAACAGTTCGTCTAACTTGGAGAGTCTTATGTGTGGCCAGAGGAGTATTCCGGCCATTAACTCAGCTACCAATTCAATTAATGCTGCCGTTTGCATTCCAGCCATCAATTCGGCTATTAATTCAACTAATGTTGCTGTTTGCTCGTCAGGTTTACCGAGCCTTATGTGTGGGCAGAGGAGTATTCCGGCCAGCTGTCCACCAATTCCTGATGATCTACCTGCCATTAAGACTGTATTAGAACGAGCGGTTATTACACGGCTTAACAAACCATCTTTAACCGCAATGTCTAATGGCAATATGAATATTCTTAATGCACCTATTACGGATTCTGGTTTGTCAAGTGACCGTATTAGTACTAGAAATATTATTACAAACAACACCAACACAGGCCACTTTCCTGACATAAAGAACTGGATTACTGACAACTTTTCATTTGCCATGAGCCTTGATGAGGTGCGACCACTGGGGGCTGATAAAGACTGTGAGTACATAGACATTTCTTATAACTTGAACTTATTGGACAAACTGTCTGTGAAATTAAAAAAGACGCAATTGAAAATTTCATATTCCCAGGAGTGCCTTAAACGTAAAATCATCCCTGAGGGTTTAAGGCACTATCAGTACCCTACTGGGTTGGTAAACAACTCAGCATTCCATAAAGACTTGTGAACATTATTTGAACAACAGGGCTCTGACTTATTGGTACTAATTATAAAGCATTATACCTTGTTAGTAGAGTCATTAGGTCAACAGGCAGTGGACCTGGATGGTAAGATAAAAGTTGATCAAGAATTAATTCATTATAAGTATGAGTATAGTAGAATGTTTACTAGTATTGACCAATATCTTGACAAGCTCAAGAAAAATAAGATCAAAAAGATCGACAGGGGTGTAAAGGCGTATAATGAAGGAACTGCCTATCCCCCTCCATCAAAAGCTCAAGTCTGGAATCGTCCAGGTGGTCTAGCTCAGCCCACTATAAACAACAACAATCAGCCACTACCCTCTAACATTAGTCACAAGAACAACCAACTACCTTTGGACAATAGTTTACTGGACAATGACAACATTACGGATGCAAGCCCACAGGACGAGTTTAGCGTGAATGAAAGAATATATGTCAATCAAGGTTCTAGCCATTACAATTTGAGATCTAATAATCCTAATTTTTTAGGAGCCAGACAGAAACAACCATTAACCAGATTGAACCAGACTGGCAAAAGGAACATGAAACAACACAGGAACTAGATCAACCTTTGGTGTCTATTGACGTGACAGGTCCTAATGTCATTATCAGCTCTACTGTTTCATCAAAAAGTGACCACAACATCTTCAACATTTTTGTGTTGGACCCTTTTTTGTCTAGTAACACTAATTATAATGAGATGAACATTGTGGAGCCTTTAGAGTTACCTGTTATTGTGACTAACACTGACGGGGACTTTAAAGTCTACAATTATTCTTCAGTAATTATAACACAAGACCAAGCAGAACTTTTTTCAAAGGGTCACATGTATGTCCCGAACCAAAGGTTAGATTTAGCTAGAACTATAATAGACATCAAACTTTTCACTAGAAAACTTAACCTCAATTTAATGTTTGGTGACAACACCAGCCTAAACGCTAATCCTTTTAGAGTCTCTAGTGTTTTTAACCCACCATTGCACCCATTACTAAACGTTTTTGAGCAGTTATGCGAGCTTGACATTCATCAGAAGTTTAAGTTGGGCCACAATTTTCCTTCCTTTGGTAAAAATTCTAAGGTTGAAAAAGACTGTATTGATACTATCAAATTACAGAATATCCGAATTTGTAAACCGGACAAGGGAGGGGGCTTAGCAATTTTCGACAGCGATAATTACAATGCAAGAATTTTACAACTATTGGATAGTCCATACTACCTTCTTAGTTCAAGATCGGAGATTAACGGTGCTTATAATACTTCCCCAAGGATCTATTCTTGGTCCTATCCTCTTTAATATATTTATAAATGACTTCCACAAATCCATCCCACTTGCAAACATCATCCAATATGCAGACGATTCTACAATTATCTGCTCTGCCACCTCCCCCTCTCTTCTCCAAAAACTGACTCAGGAAGCTTTCTCAATTACTGAGCATTGGATGAAAATAAATCACTTGGCACTCAACACCTCCAAAACAAAACTAATGGTATTTACCCCCTCCAAATCTACTTCTTTTGACACAAACTCTTTCTCAATTACCAGCCAAAACAACTCACCCTTGGAACTGGTATCTGAAACCAAGCTACTAGGTGTTCTAATTGACAATCAACTTAAATTCAACTCCCATCTACAACTAAATATTAAGAAAACACATCAAAACTAGGTATGCTCTACCGTCAAAATCAGTATCTTACTAGTTCCTCCAAAACCACTCTCTTCCTCCTTTCTCATTCCCTCTCTTCTCTCGGTGCTCCATTACTGACTAATCTTCAGTCCTCTCTAAAAGCCAGCTTTCCTCCTGTTATAACAAAATTGCCAAATTAAGCTAATAGCCACAGGTCCTCCACCCACCACTGTTCCTCTCTCCAAAAACTAAATTGGCTCGATCTACCTAATCATCTTAACTATATACAGCTGACTTTAGCTCATAAGCTTATTTTCAACCCTCTCTTTGTCCCTCTCTGTCTTCTGCCTTCAAAATGCACCTTCCAAATAGAGTCTTAAGGTCCAACAATCAAAACCTACTAGAAGTCCATAAACCATCTCACCCCCAGGTAAACACTTATTATCCTCTAACCTTTCCGTCTCTGGAACTCACTCCCACCATCCATCCGTACCACCTCTAATCACTACCTATTCAAAAATCTCTTCATTCACATCTTAGGTCCCAATGGGATTGTTCTTGCTCCCACCCCTCATAAATATATGTCATCCTACCTCCTGTATGCATTGAGGCTCAACTTTACCTAACAAAGCTTGTTTCCTTCTGAATAATTACACTGTAATGTAATGTTGTGCTCCTTCTCCAACACAACTCTGCTATGTTATCACCTTATTGTCTCTGCTCACGTACATCACATTAATATTCATTTATTGTATTTTTGAATACTTCTTGACTTTTGAACTAAATGTTTTACCCACTACTTGTATAATTTAATAATAGTTAGCTATCTTGTGTATGTAACTCAGTTTTTATGTGCTGGAGCTTTTCTCCCCAGGACTCCATTGAAAACGGGTTCTTTTGGCCCAATGGACTATCCTGGTAAACCAACTGCAAATAAATAAAATAAATAAAAATAAATAAAATACTATCAAGAACAACATTGAAGAAATGTTTATTGAAGGTAGAATACATCAGAATATTTTCAACTTTATGAGTATATCTTACCCTAGATTCCCCCACTTGTTGGGAATACCTAAATTACATAAAGATATAGGCAACCCCCCTATGCGGCCACTTTTGGACAGCAGAGTTCACCTACGTATCCTTGCGCAAAAGTAGTGGATGCTATATTACAGAAATATTTAGCCAAAATCAACCATATATGTAAGAACTCTTGGGCTTTTCTTGATAAAATCAACCATTTGGATTTTAGTATTAATTACAACTTCCTTACAGTTGACGTTAAAGATCTGTATACATGCATTCCACATGATACAGCTTTGGAATGGGTCAGCCAATTTATGAAAATCAACGGTGGTGAGAATGCTGAGATATCCCTAGTTAATGAATTATTGATTTTGATCTTAGACAATAATTACTTCATGTTTGCAGATAACTTTTATCTGTAACAAGTTGGTGTCGCTATGGGTTCCCCCTGCGGGGTGAGTGTAGCTAACTCAGTTATGGCTAACTGGGAACACCTATATGTCTTTAATAACTGCATATTTAAGGATAAATTTATTTTCTACACTCGCTACCTGGATGAATTTTTTATATTGTTAGATGGTGACACCACAATCAGTGATAATGTTGTGGATTATTTTAACACCACCACACAGTTCCTTCAGTTCACTTTTACATTTAACACTATGACCATTGCTTATTTAGATATTCAGCTGAAAAAAGACATCGAGCTTCAGAGATTCACAGCCAGCATTCACAGAAAGAGTACTTACTCAAACTCCTTCTTACATTGCACCAGTTGTCATCCCCACCACCAAAAGCGAGCAGTTGTCAAGGGCCAACTCGTTAGAGCAGTGCGTATTGTCACCCTTGATGAAGACTTTCTAGTCGAATGTTCCTTTCTTAAGAACATGTTTCTTCGCCGAGGTTATCCTGACCACTTGGTCAGTGACACTGTTGATGAAGTTACGCAAAAATGCCTTAGACGTATTTACAAACCCATTTTAGATGTGGCCCACTTAAATCAACAGACTAATGACAGTATAGATCTATCCCCTTTTAAATGTCCTATAACTACTTCTGAATTACACCCCCAATGCTCAGCCTTTATAACATCTTACAGTATAAACAGCAAAGATTGCTATGAGATTCTATACAAAAACTGGGCAGCACTTAGAAGTGACCATAGTGTGTGTCAAAGACTTGGGAATCAACCCAAAGTGAGTTTTAGGAGAGCAAAAAACCTCAAAGCACTGTTTGAACAACAAAGGCAGATTGTAAGTAGAGTAGTGGGTATGTACAAATGTCAAGCTTGCAATTACTGCAAATATGTCATGGAATCTAATAGGTTTAAACTAGAGGGCCATATATACAGTCTGAAAGATAGAGTAAACTGTAATTCCAAAATGATTATTTACTTGGCTCAATGCCAAAGTTGTTCAGCATTTTACATTAAAAAGACGGAGCGTCATCTCTGCGACCGTTTTTATGAACACACTTACGCCATTAGGAAAAACAAACACGATAACGCTTTGGCAAAACATGTATTACATCACCCGGACCATTCTTTTAAATGTATGGTTATTGACCAGATTATTGAGAGTAAAAGAGGTGGACCAACAGGTCTTAAATTGGAAGAATTAGAACTCATTTGGCAGATCAGACTAAACGCCTATAACACCCCTGGTCTAAATGAAAACTGCTCTATAAGCTGTATTTTGAAAATTAAGAGTCTGTCAAGATGACTTGCTCTTAGAATTATACTCATATTAAATTAAATTTACTTAGGTAAAGTTTGTCATTTTAAAATTATTGTTTATGTTTTAATATTAAGAATTTTGCTTTTATATTGTTTGAAGTGATGTTTTTTAAACAATTTTTGTAACTGTTGAAACTTTAGGTAGGAGTTTAATGACACAGCAACTTACTTAACAAGTGATTCTACATTATTCTATAGTCACTGCTAATACTTTGGGCATAGCCCCTTTAAAAGTTAAATTAGCAATTTATTGTTTTATTGCTTAATTGTTTGTTTTAGCTGATGCTTTCATTTGTATATGTAGCAGATTTTTTTTTTGTAATCATTTGTCTGAAGAAGTTTGTGTTATTTAGACAAACGAAAAGCGCTTTACATTAATAAATTATTTAAACTTTTTGAGCCGTCTTTCAAGTATCGCCCATTAGTACTTTTCTCGTTGTTGTTTTCACAAGTTTGTTTTAGCCTCTAGTTTACTTTCTCTGTATTGCACTTATTTAACTTCACTCTGGAATATAGTTGAATTAGCACTTGCATATGGATACATGTCCATCAGTACCAAGGAGGTTTTTCCAATTTGCATTTGTATGGTTGCAAACAGACCAGTCCCAAGGAGGCATATATATATATATATATATATATATATATATATATATATATATATATATATATATATAGTAACTGCAAAATAACCTGTAATGTTTGAAGTATATTTGTGGAGACTGATTCCTTATGGGCTTGTCCACAATTTGTATGGTCACTAACTGCTTTACAGATTCTCTCTGATGTTGAATCATATAGCAGTAGTTGTGATAACATTCAATGGGATATAGACACCATTAAGATGTTTTAGCATTTACATTATTTATTGTAATGATATGTCATTAGGACTGCACAACAGTAACTTTCAATGGGATATAGGCACCATTAAGAATTTTTAGCATGTACATTATTTATTGTAGTGATATGTCATTAGCACTGCACAGCGATAACATTCAATGGGATATGGGCACCATTAAGATGTTTTAGCATGTACATTATTTATTGTAGTGATATGTCGTTAGGACTGCACAACAGTAACTTTCAATGGGATATAGGCACCATTAAGAATTTTTAGCATGTACATTATTTATTGTAGTGATATGTTATTAGCACTGCACAGCGATAACATTCAATGGGATATGGGCACCATTAAGATGTTTTAGCATATACATTATTTATTGTAGTGATATGTCATTAGGACTGCACAGCAGGTCATTTTCAAATGTTGTTTTACTGCTTGGTTTCTGTAAAACTGTTAGTAGTTGCACTGTGTACAGTATCATACAGCCATATTTGTGATGCTGTCTGTCACTGACTGTCATAATATCTCAGATGCGTACTCCATTACTGAGGTAGAATTGCTAGTTGTGTTTGGTTGTGCATGTAACTGTGGTAGCACAGCTGCTGTAGTACTGGAGTTGTGGCACATTGTTTTGGCCTTTACTTATAGAATATCCACTGAGTTGGGTTTAAATCCCACATCTGCATGTATAACTTATACAAAGTTTTTGAATGGATTGATAACTATACATATGTAGGCTGAAGATGTCAGGGCATATGGATCAACTCTTAAGACATGATTTTAGTGTTCATTCTACTTATGTATTTTTTTTTTGCATAGCTATGCAATGTAAATGCGAGGCAAGGCATTCATTTGACATATGCTTTTAACATTGTCATGTAAATACGTGAGCCCCTATTGGAAATCCAAAATGTGTATATCACCCTGTCTTCCAGATGTCAAACTGCAATAGAAAAGACAGTTTCTCACACTGAGAAAATGAGATTACAATAGAGGCTCTGTGACAGTGTGGACACAACCTGCTTGGACAGACTGGCATTATGGTGTGGAGGACTCAAGTGGAGGCAGATCTGACACACATCATAAATGCTGTGGGTGGTCACAATAGACCTAAGGACCCTATTGGTATACAGAATATTATATCCATAAAGCAGCAGAAAGTATTCTAGGAACTAAGCCATCATGGGATTGGAGAAAGTAGATTCTGACGATAGGGATGACTGTAATTAAGGATATATACAACAAGCAAGAGGGGTCTAGAATTTATTAGAGAAAACCAGCAAAGAAACTGAGATACTGAGAGCAAATAACCAGACAGAGAAATATGACAGAATGTGAAGATGCCAGGAATTTATTTGGACTACAAGTTAGAGATTGCCTTCCCTATCAGAGGTTGACATCAAAGTGTAGGCAGAAAAATAAAAGGGGGTCCTAAATGAAAGACCTGCACTGTTTGAGTTGTAGTAGAATCTAGAACAGAAGCTGCCATTAAAAAAGGAATAATTAGTAGCACATATAAATATTGCATGATAACTATAAAAATTAAGCAAAGTAGGTTAGAAAGGACTGGGAAGAGAAGACAAGGGAAACTGGATAAACAATTCACAAAGAAACAATGGGAAGATATATGCATGTCTCTCAAATATGCAACAAAATCTAGAAGATTTAGGATTTTTGCCTGGAATGTTTGCATAGATATTTCTATACCCCAAGAGGACTCCAGAAAATGTTTCCTAAGGGAAACAGCAAATATTGCAGGTGTGACTGGAAAGAAAGAGGTAATTGGAAACATATTTTCTGGGACTGTGGTAAACTGGCACACTTTAATGATTCCCTGTGGGATGCACTGTTGGAGATGCTGGATGGGAAGATTGGTTTGATAAGCGAGATTATTTTTCTGAGCTATGATACAGAATTAGAATTGCCTAGGCATGGTGAGGCCTTGCTGTGTCTAATAATGGCAGCTGCCAAAAAAGCATTTACTAGAAAATTGAAATCAAAATCTAAACCAACTGTACTAGAAGTAGTGAATGTAGTAACAGATAAAACAACTAGAAATAAGATCTTCAGAAAAGCGTAGGAGCAAACTGCATAGAAAAAAAGGGTCTATGTTATATATTCGAACTTTCAAAATGTCGAATATCATATGTTCGTGACCATATAGTCCATATTTGAAAGTTTGAATATATAATAAAAAAAGGAAAAAAAAAACATACCTTAACGGTGCAAAGGGGGCTTGGCCTCCCACCCCCCCATACTTAAATATACCAACTCCAAGACTGCACTTCAGTGCAGAAAAGGGAAATACTCCCATTCTGCACTGTGCGGCACTGTTAAAGTCAACCTGTGAACACTTGCAATGTCGATCATATGGTCTCGACCATATGAAGTTCGATATTTCAAGCGTTTGTTTATTTGACATAGACTCGAAAAAAAATGGGAATTGTAATAATACATACAAGGGAGGAATGATGTTTAAAAGGCGGCAAGTCGTAAATGAACCATGCAATGTTTGACTGAAAAAATTGGGTAGATTATAAGTGATGCATAATGTTTGCAACTGGTAGTGTGTCAGTATGGTTTGTGATGTAAAATGCTTGCAATTAGGATTATGTCAGTGTGGTTTGTTTTCATTTATATAAATGTGTGACTGCCTGTGTAGTAAGTGAGGGTTTAATAAAAATGTTTCTTGTTAAAAAATAGGCAGGAATTGAATAATTTATGTGATGTTGCTTAGGATATATGATGCATAGCAATATATGTGAAGTATAATGTTTGAAATGTTAATATGGTTTGAATAGTTTTATATGAATGTAAATTTGCCTATGTCACAAGTGATAATTCAATAAATGTGTTTAAAAAAGAGGCCTGTTGGTGACTTTGCTCTGACATGAACTTTGCTCTGACATGAACTTCAGTGTAACCAACACACTCTGTCACTCTGAGAGGGTGAGGAATGCCTGTGGAGGTGGGCTACCATTGCCTCCCTCAATGGGATAATGATGTTTCAGAATGTACAAGTATGTCCAATGTGCATCAACCATGCAGCATACATCAATTGTCATGGAAGGACATGACTTCTCATTTCTTAAAGTAGTGTTATATTTTTGTTATAGCAGTAGAACTATTCCATGAACATGTAAGCACACACAATGTGGTTGAACAGCGTAAGCATTATGTCATGTTATCTTAAGAAAACAGTACATAACATAACACTGTAAGCAACATGTGTGATGTGTTTTTCACTTGCATAGGCCCATCAACATTAGAACATCAGATGTCATTTATATGTCTCCATATCCTGTTGGTGTGATCCATAGTTGTTGTGTGGCACGGCCTCCTTTTATGACTGTGGAATGTGCTCATATATTGTTGCCTGTGTGCCATTTTAACCTATAGATACATCATCACAAGGCTTACCCTAGGAACCATCTGCTACAAGTAGACCTGGTGAGGTTGTTCATACTATGTTATTGTGTAGCTCTGTTTAGCACACTTGTGATCTAGGATATTAATGTTAGCTTCTTCCCTACGTAGGTACATCTGCAGATGTGTATACCATTTGTCATGTAAGTGTGTCCATATCCTGTTAGAGTGATTCATAGCTGATGCATGTCTCTGACTCCTGTTTTGACTGGAGAGTATACTCACATGATGTTTGTGTGCCAATTTATAGTAAAAAATCTATTTTACATCAGGTAATAGGCTCCCCAAACAGGAAACTCATACCAGATAAGGCTTTCTAGATGTTTGCTACTGTTTACTATTGATAATTACAAATGTGCTCTTCATGACTCAAGGGATCTTTTTCACCTGCAACCATCTAGTAAGCATATATCATACTTATTGTGAGTTATCTCTCAGGTTTAATGCTATGTGATACATTGTATGTTCTTACTACTGAGTGGTGTACATGTATTTTTTACATGACTGTGTAATTTCAGCCCTCACCACTGGCAATGGAGTCAGAGGAGGACATGTCAGTTAAGTTTTACTACCTGTAATGACATTACCTGTCATATGTGATTGATTTGTAACTGACATGGTGTATCCCTTTCATATATTGTCTCTGAGCTACCCACAGGAACAAAGACCTAGTAAGTCCACATAATCACTAGCAGTATTGTTATATAGTCATAGGTTCAGAGGTGTTTTCTAGGCTAATGACTGCAAGGGCCTTTTTAAGCCTAGCCATACATCCCAAAACACTGACAAGTTCTTGTACCCTTGATAAGTGTAAGCAGAGGTCTGGGAGTTGAACCATTTACAGGCTGCCTGTGTCCATTAGAGACACAGTTGCCAAATCAGGGATGAATTTCCTGTTTCCCATCCAATAGCCATCTGAATGACAGTACTATGCTGCATCATTTGACTTCTATGAATGTATATGACATGTGCCATATGTCTCTATTTCCAGCACGTCCAGTAGCCCGTCCACTGATTCGGAGGTGGGATTTGATGTGCCTCACACTGACAGTATGGCCAATGGCACACAGGCCATTACATTGAATTCCTTGTCTAGCCCAGACATGTGGTTCATGGTGTAGCAGTTAAGGTGTCTGGGCCTTCTGATGGTAGGGATATCAGATGATGGACACGATGATGACTATTATCTGCTGCCCTATGTAGAGTTAGGTAATGATGATGACTCTTCCCTACAATGGACTGCTATTAACCATTGGACTTCATGTGAGAGTGTAGGTTATGTGCAAGGACATGTGTCAGAGGGTGTCTTCCTAATATTACAGGCAAATGAATGTTCACAGCAAAGTCATGGCTCTGATCTGAGGACACTTACCAGTGCCACCAATCATGTAGCATACCAGCTGTGTGTGTTACATGAAGGCCAGAAGTGCAGATGTGGAGAGGTCATAGTAGTAGTGGCGCACAGCAAGACAGTGTGGTACCTGTTGCATGCTCTGTTAAATCATTGTTATGACAGTGCTAGAGCAATGCCATAGTATGAACTGGGTGTTACATGTCCTAACTGTACTGAGCTGATTGCCTCCAGTGGGGTTAGGCAGACCCCCTCTCATTATACTCATACATGACCCTTAGACATCAATGTTTGTGCTGCTATCTGCACACACATCTGCAGTTGGTCACACAGCTGTGAGTCCAGCAGTCACATCCAGACAGACACACTGCTCTGCTGCTCCTATCCACACTGTGTCCCACAATACTAGTGTCACCACATCCAGCTCCTTAGAAAAGCACTGTGGGCTGAATGTTTCCAGACATGGCAGGGGCAGTCAGGATCATAGTGTGACCCATCATTATGGATGTCCTAGACTGCATTTGAGTAACACTGACAGTTGAGCCAATGTCTGTCCTGTTATGTTATTCTGATCTTGTGAATAGGATGACTGTTTTGCTGACCACTGACTAATCAATCTTTAGGTGGCTTTTCAAATGTCTGACTCCATATGGGTTTTCTTACTTAGATGATTAGCTTCTGTTTGTGACATGCTCTGTGTGACAACCTCCATGTTTCTATGTTTGCAATTCTTTCTAGAATGTATTTGCATGGCTAATAGCATGTTATCTTAGTCATCCAGCATTGATTGCTACATTAAACATTTCCTTGTTGTCTCCATTCCTGCATGCATAAGTATGTTCTGTATGCGTACCTATGTTACTTATGATAGTTTAATAATTTACTGCACATGCCTCAACCTCTGCACTCACTGCACTTCTGTGGACCATTTTCCATTTTATATCCCCATTCTGACCTGCATTATATTAATGTAATCCACAGGCTTGTTCACAAATGTAAGAAAACTGTATTAAATGTTGAACTTCAAAACTGCAACTACAAAGCACTCTGGTGGAAGAAAGCTGATAAGTCAAACATTGTATGACTGATCTCAAAGCTTGTAGACAAGATGTCTAGGCTAAGACATTCCTTCTATTCTTTTGAGACCAGAGTTAATTGCTAGATTTTACATATACAATGTATTTTATTGCTGTTACCTCCTGCAGGTGCACATTCCCAAAAGAAATTTAAATTTTGAGTTTCTGTTAGCCTGGGAAACCAGAGAAGTGTCAAGAATGATGTAATGTGCAGCAGTACTATGTTATCAATTTAAGGACAGAAAGAAAGGAAAGTATTTTGTATTTGTCTTCAGAATTGATCACTCACCAGCACTTGCTTTGCTCTGTCTGTATGTAAGTAGGATCTTAGACTTTAATGGTTCTCTTAAGAAATAGATAGAAAATAGTAAGTTTAGACTAGCTATTTTCTATATTTATGTCAGACTATTCTATAGTATTATTTTAAGCATTTTCCTGTGATTTTTGAACTCTTGACTAGCACTGTGTTGAATTGAGAAGATTTGTCTTGTATTTTTATTATTTATTATTAAATATTTTTTAAACATTTCAACTGTGGCTGTTTTTTGCAGAGATAATTTAAGCTCTAGACTACATTGCATGCATTTAGTGATACTGTACTAAGCCACTCCAATAGTCTTGCTGCTCAGTCACACTTACTATTTGGATATCAGTAATATTACACAGTGGAATTGGTCACCCTTTGGGAAGGGTCTTAGATTAGCTGCTAAGTAGAGGTCCTGGTGGCAGTGATTTCTACCTTATAGCCTGGAGAGAAGAGGGCATAGCTGGAGAACCTGTACCAGCCTTTCCCAGGAGTGTCTGTGTGTGTGTATATAATGCATATTTCAAAGTGTGTGTGTGTAAGCTATTTGGACAGGGGCACGAAGCACTGGTTTGGACAGAGAGAGTGCTAGGAGGAATTGGCTTGGGACTCTGGCTAAATACTCCATTCTATAGTTGTGCCAGTGGGGAGTCTTACTTGGGATGTCGAGAGAAAGGGAGAAACCAGCCCAGATTGACTGTGATCTCTGTGTGCCCTTAAGGAAAATTGTACTTTACTGTGTGTGTACTTGTTATCCTTCCCAATATGGATGCCCATCACTGGTGTTAGTGGTGAGGATTGAGGCTCCTTGATTACTGGGCCAGTGCATGGGTGTCACAGTAGTTATTGGTATGATGCTATCATAGCTATAATACCACACTTTCTGTTGTGCATGGGTGTATATTGCAGAGAGACTTCCTGTGGTGATGTTTCCTTTGTATACATCTTCCTTGCTGAATGTTGTATATATGTTCTTACAGGTATATCATATGCTTTTGTTGCATATGATGTTCAATGTGGATAACTAATTGTGTCTTTTCATTAGTCATGCTCTGTGCTTCTGTTGTGGGGCAACACATGAACATGACTGCTTGTGTACATTTGTATGTGTGGCTTGTCAGGACACCAAAGTGTGTGTCCACCTCTGCTGTGCTGCCTGAGTTAGGACATATGGCCACATCTTCCAATGCTCATGCCTGTTTCTTCTCACCCTTGTGCTGTCCTGATCATCCTGTGACAGCTCTGATAGCCCATCAGACATCTGAGGTTCTTAGGGTAGGTCACCCACACCTGTGACTGGCAAGCTACCATGTTTTGATGTTATTGTGTTGTGAAGCATGGCACAAATGGGGACCATCTGTGATGTCTTTTCTGGTGTGTATTGTAGTGCACCCTCAGTTGTGCACATATATCTTGCTTTCAGTATGCCAAACACACTCTCAATGGCATTTCATGTTGAGGTGTGTGCTCTATTGTAGGCATCCTCAATAGGGCTTGACAGGGATCTGTGTGATGTCAGTAGCCAAGGCTCCAGTGGATAACCACAGTCACCTTATTTTTAGGGGGGATGAGAAGAAAATTTTGATCATCTTTCTTTCTGTGGCAATGTCTGGCTATGGCTTACCATATAGCAGAGGTTATGTATTTACCTAATAACAGTCCCTCTGGTATATTACCATATTGGAAAGCAGACCTCAGGGCACTGCCTCTCCAGATTGCTGCATCATGCGCCCTACTGGGGTGCATTGCTATGAAATTAGTAATGAAGTCATATGCAAAACACACCACTTGATAATTGAGCAATGGCCACCCATTTTATTGATGTACCAGTCAGAATCAGGTATAATTGGGGTTTTGGTTGGGATGTGGGTTCAGTCTGCTGCACCAAGGACATGGTAGAAGTTGGCTATGGCAAAGAACAGTTGCATGACATTATTGTGCTCCATGGATATTGTTGGCAGCTGGATACATTCATCCACCCTGGTGCACATTGCTGCCAGAAAATGTGCAAGAATACAGCTAGCAGCTGTCTGGGACACTGTTATGGTATCTCCCATATAATGTTGAAATATCCCAGAGGCTGGTATACCCAGACTCAGGCATACTTTTGCTTCTGTCAGTCTTGGATTACCCCACAGAGGATGAGCATACATGCATACATTCTGCACCATCTTTCTTTCTAATCTTTATCTATCTATTATTATTTGTTCAGAGAGTTACCATAACTATAATCTATCTCTGCTCCAGGATGGTTGCCTTCTGGGACACTTCTGCAGATTGTCCTTTATTATGGCATGCAGTATTCCAGCCTGCTTTAGTGCATTAAATTCCAGTTACATTTTTTAAGTTATATTTGTAGAATCCACAGGACTTTCCAGGACTTTGCAGAATATAGTTGCATTGACATTTAGCATGTATGGCCTCCCTGACCCTTTCCAGAAAGTTGTGTGAATGCAGTCAATTAATTTTTGTTTACTTTCCTTTTATTACTCATTTGGAAATAAAATGGTGGATTAGAAAGTATTTGATATAAGTCTTTTTTGATGCTAAAGTATGAATGTTATTCAACTGTGTATTGGGCTCATAATGTTTTGTCTGATTTCATTATGAGTCCATAATGACTATGGTTTATGCATTTCTTTAGTAAATATTTCAGATGAAGTGAGTTCTTCAATCGTGTTACCAAAATTTAGTTGACTGACCAAGGGATGCTAATTGAGCTGACCTACAGCACACTGCTTTGGCTTTACTGATATTGAATCTTGTGTCTGTTTTTAGAGCTTAATAAGCAGATTGTTTAAGTGAGTAATCAAAGGCTTTTTCCATGCATTCCAGGTGACAAAGCTATGTTTTATTTGTTCAATTTGTTGGGATGAAATGAATGCTGTAGTCCGACCTGTAACTTTCTTTATCTATAATGGAAAATATTTGTCTTATTTATTCTTTATTGACCAGGTTAGCCATGCCAGGCTAGTAGCCCCTTTTCAGGGATGACCCCAGCTAATATTTGTACTACTAGGGGAAATTTGGTGAGGGCATCAGGTAACTTCCCCTACTCTTTCTAATAGGTGCCATGGAATCTTTTACATCTACCTGAGCTACCACCAAATTCACCTGAGCTACCACTAACTCGGACAGATGTGATCTCAGTTTAATATCTTATTAAAAGGACAGTATAGTCAAGAGTGCAGTAATTAATCTATCCAGTATGGGTAAACAACCCAAAACCTTCAACACCAAAGAAGCTACCAGTTGTGTCATTGCCACTGCCAAATGCATTGTGTATAACATATTAAGACAAACATGAATAGTAATTGCAGAGTTGTTTAAGCAATTGATAACCTTAAATCTTTAAAAAAGGAATTGCCTCACTTGAGAATACATATGAAACATTAAATCTGTGCCCAAAAGCCCAAACTGTATATATATATATATATATATATATATATATATATATATATATATAAACCCAGAAACAAACTCCAGCACAGAAAATATCAGTGAATGGCAGCAATAAATAAGCATCCAGGAAGAACAATTCCACTTATTTATTGGACCATAGTCAAAAAAACCACAGACCGGTTTTGCATATTAGCGTCATCAGTGTATGATGATATCATAACATAACCCAAGCCTGACCATGTAGTAATACTGTAATAATTGCAGAAAGTATCTTCAGTTTTCAGATACAAAGTGTGCAATTTGCAGTTACCAGACTCTCCTAAACTATCTTTGATTTTAAAGAGCTATACTTTTATGCGATAACAAAAATGTTACGCTTAGCAAACATATTCCATATAGAAGAGAATAGTCTTTGGGTAAATCTGAAAACAGAAAAACAGAGAACACATTTTAAGATTTAGAAAACTCAGGGTTATTTTCCTGATGCTGCTACCGAAAATGAATGCTGAGCTGGCATAAATGGAACATTGTAAATCAGGGCCACAAGAATTTAAGCAGGCATTTTAGTATATATTTATTTATTTATTTGCAGCACTCATCCCTATTTCTTTACATGGTGGACCTTTATTTCAACAGCTAAGCAATCCCAAGCTCTCTCCCAAATCCAGGCTACCTGTGGATGTAGTCTCCCAAGCCCTCAAGGAGTCAAACTTTTGGCGCTCAGTTGTGCCCTGGGAGTGAGAGATCTGATGGGTTATTGCACACCATAGACTTGTTCGTTAGTCAAGATTCCTACCTTTGGTGAACAGTGTGTGCAATGAGACATATTATTGCTGTCCCCCAATTTATTGTGAACCTCATGGTAGGATAGACGACCATCAGCCACTTCTTCCTATCCCCAGCAAAGCTCCCCAAAACACAAAGCTTGGAAAAAATGTATTCTGAAATATATACTGTACTTTGTCTTGAACTTTAGTAGAATATGTTCTCTCACTCACATTGCAGGATATAGCCAGTGTATCACTAAACCACCAGACTGTTAATGCAGTATATGAGAGAATAGCTACTGATCTGTTTAAATTAGTCTTTGGTGGATTAGAAATTGAAAATACAGGTGTTTAATCGAATCAGTACTTGAAACGTTAAGCCCTGACAAAGCAGACACATGCTGGAAAGAATAACACTGTTGACAGAGTGATTAGTAAAAAGTACATTTACACATTATGCTTTAAGGCTACTGAAGGATTGCCTTTTATTTTTGCATTTTCTTGCTGTCAGGATCCTAGAAACTCTGCTGAAGAATGCAAACAGACTAAGTCAAGCATAACCAAATATTTGAGTTTTATCCATTTTCCAAAATTTATATAAAAGGTACTCTTTGAACTCTTGTCATCTTATGTGCCTGAATGTTAATGTCTAACATACTACAGTTCAGCAACTGTTGCCACATCACCCTGACACCACTAGTCGAACCCCCACTAGCTATGTCCTTCAGCTGTCTGATAATTTCTGATTCACTGACTTTTCTTTATGCATCTTCTCCTGAACATCAGATCCATGTCCACAGTAACACCCACACAGTGATGCATAACTATGCACAATGTATTTATAATATATATCTAATGCAAACTATATGTTGTGGGGGTGGAGATTTCAGGGGGCTTGCCACCACACAAAAGACACTTTTCTGTTTTTTATTTATTTATTGAATTATGCTGGGTTAAATGAATTTGTGTTTAGATATTCAGAATTTTAGATCAAATGACATCCATCCATATGTGTGTGTGTGTGTGTGTGTGTGTGTGTGTGTGTGTGTGTGTGTGTGTGTGTGTGTGTACATATATATATATATATATATATATATATATATGTATATATAGGTTCACTTCTAAATCTCAAAAGCTCAAAATCTCGAATCTCAAAATACTGATCTCAAAATCTTGAAAGCTCAAAATACTGAAGACTCATAATATCGAAAAACATACAGGGCACCAACACTGACTATATTGCAGCAGAAATACATGCAGAAACAAAGAAAAGACAACCCATGTTAGTCTACTCCAACTATAAGCACCCCCCACACCACCTGCTACTTAAATATATCAACTCCAAGATCGCACTTCACTTCACTAAGATGAGTTATGTTGTAGTACATTAAAAGAGAACATGGCTAAGGTTACAACAGGCAGTCATGAAGCATGTAATGGTATGTTTGCCATTTTCTTCTGTGGAGTGCGATGTTGGAGCTGATATATTTAAGTAGCAGGGGGGGTGTGAGGAGCAGCCCCACACATGGGGGTGCAGGGGGGCTTGCCCCCCTACTTATAGTTGTAGAAGAGTAATATGTTTCTGTATGTATTTCTGCTGCAATACAGTAAGTGTCGATGTCCTGTATATTTTTCAATATTATGAGATTCAGCATTATGAGTTTTCAGTATTTTGATCTTTCGACCTTATGAGATTATGAGTTCAGGATTTTGAGCTTTTGAGATTTTGAAGTGAACCCATATATATATATATATATATATATATATATATATATATATATATATATATATATATATATATATCTTTTACCATCTTCGTGGATATGGACATCCTGAGGCATAGTACAAATCACCCCATCTTTACCGAACACCAGCTAATTCTCAAACAAACTGATAAGATATATGAAAGATGTATACACAAAACATCACTGGAGGTAAAGCTCTCACATAAATGCACTCATAATGTCAATTAGGTTGTCAGTAGTACACACGCTGTACCCATCACACAGTACAAAGCAGACTCATAGACCCACACATGCTGAGGCACTTAAATATAACCTTTCTAAAACACAAAACCCTCCTAGAGAAAGTACACATAACAAATATCCTTAGCAACCCTGAAAGTACTCTTTGAAATCAACATATACAACTGCATCTCACAGATTCTCTACTTCTTAGCCCATAAGGCAAGATAAGACACAAACCAACATTCTGGTCATTGGAGATTCAGTTGTGTGACACACTGATGCCCCTCTCACTTGGCTGGGTAAGGAGAACGTCACAGTCAGTTGCTTATCAAGGGTCAGGATCTGCCACATTATGTATGTACTCAGGTCACTGGACCACAAGTACCAGTATGACTCAGTCATAGCTGATGTGGGTGTAAATGATCTGAGATGTCCCTCAGTAGACTATGTGAAGAGAGACATCATGTGTCCCAGGCTGGTATGAGCCTAACATTCTACAGCATTTTAGCTTCTCCAAGGATGATTCCACAATACAAACAGAAGATTGACTTTAGTAATTTCTGTTGTTTCTGGTGTCATTCTAAAGTGGTACAATATTTGTCAGCATGGAAGGAGACGGTCAAGACTATTTTTCCAGGGATGGTGTGCACCTCTCCCCTCCATACTTTTGAATATTAGCTAAAACATTGTCCTACCCCCATAGTGCCGTTTTAGGCAATGCCAACTTAACAATCCTTCCAACATAACAAACCAAACCCAAGAAAATCTAAAGGTGTTACTGCTCAATGCCAGAAGTAGAAACAAGAAACTCCACTCCCTATAGGGTCTCCTCGGCATAGAGAATACTGACATATGTGCAGTCACTGAGACATGGTTTAAAGCCATAAAGAGTATCCTGGCAATACAGGTCTATAATGTCTTCCACACATTTAGACCATCTACTCTACAGGCAGGGTCTCAAGGTAGAAGTGTCTCAATTTACATAAAAAATAAATATACCTCAAGGCAGGTCAAACAGGACTATGCACTTAAGCCTCTCCATATTCTAATCACCATAAGCAAAATACCAATTCCTTGCAAGTTATAGGTCTCCCCTCTATGACCCAGGAAACCCATAACATGTATTTAAGTTTACTAGATGCCCTTACCATCTAACCCAGTACCATTTTCATGAACAACTTTAATTACCCCACTATTAACTGGAAATCATATATGACACCAAATGCAGAGGCATGGAGATTCCTGGATTTTGGAAACATAAACTCCCTGGACCATATTGTCAATATGCAGACCAGAGGTGCAGACGTAATGGATCTTGTCCTAATATGGGAGAGTGCTGCACATTCCTTATTGTAATGTCCTCTCTGATAAGGTCATACCACAAAATGGTCTCCTTTGTAGTAAAAATAAAACCTGGAACCCCGTCTACTCTTGAAATGTAGAGGAAAAACTCTAAGGCTAACTTCCTACTGTTAAGTGATAACTTGGCAAAATTTCAAGCCCCCCTAAACCTACACACTGCTGCCTATGTGGAACTTTCCCAGAAACTCTATACAACCATGTTAATAGCTGCAGAGAGGCAGCTGTACACTCCAGGATTAAGTACAAAACTAATTTAAAAAAGCAAGCCATTCTGATGGAATCACAACATCAGTAGGATGTATAACAAAAGAAAGAAAATGATGGCAAAAATTAGGAGATGTAGCATCCAGCAGGACAAAACCATGCTCATCAAACTAAACAAACAGCTCAGATGAGATAAAGTTGGGCTTCCAGGCCAAGGACAAGCACAAGACATTCTTCAGCTATGTCCACAACCTCAAAGGCATTATACAGTTGTATGCAAAGCTTATTGTTAATGGAGCCACCTCACTCAGTCAGAAGATAAAACAAACCCACTGGCAGACAAATTCACCTCTTACCCCTCTCTCCTGCTCAACCTCCCCTCAGGAAATGCTATCAAATATAATTCTCCCTACTATCACTAGGGAACAGGTCCTCAATGCTCTATTAAAGGCCAGGAACACTACATCAATGGGTCTAGACAGTATCCAAGGATGCTCTCTAAACAGCATGGACCATAACTTATCAGGACCTCTGGAACTGTTATTGAACCATAGCCTCCAAGCAGACTTCCTGCCTTACAAATGGAGAACAGCAACAGCCAGATCCATAAGTCTCACTAGTCTCATATCCAAAGCCATGGAAAGAATTATCACTAAAATGATCAATAATGACATGGGAAAACTCCAAACACTAGACCCAACCCAGTTTGGTTTCATCAAAGACAGGTCAAGCCTGTTCATCCTGATAGATTTCTTTGTGAAGGTCACCAAAGGAATGTGTGGTTAAAATGCTTCACATTACCTACTTTGACCTGGCCAATGTATTTGACACAATACCTCACTCAAGCATTGTTGACAAACACAAGAGGTTATGTACAAACCCTTATGTCACCTGGATAGCCAGCTGGCTCACAGACAGGACCCAGAAAGTTATAATTGAGTAGTCCATCTTTACAAAGTGTCTATTCACCAGTAGAGTCCCTCAGGAAGTCAAGGCCAATGTCAAGCACCTCTGACTGACCAACTTTGCACACAACTGCAAATTAGGAGCAGCTATGGAATCCTCCACCAGCACTAATATTCTCCAGGAAGGGCTAACCCAGACTAATAACTGGTGACAGAGCCATGGACTAAAACTAAATGCAGGAAATGTGTAAAAGTATCCTCCAGGAAGTCATCCATCCCTTGTAACTATTATATTGGCAACACACCCCCTAGGAGTCAACCCAGTAGTCAGAGACTTGGCAACACACATAGAAAGTAACCTAGCCTTTGACCATCACATGTCTACAGCAGTGAGAAAATCATTCTATGTTGTTTAACTTATAAACAAAGGTATGGCATCTAGGTCCAAGGATGTCATTGTTCCATTGTATTCAGTATTCAACAGACTTATCAATGAGTACAATGCCCACTTTGGTATGTACCTAACCAGCATATCCAAAAATTGGAATATCCACAGCGCTTCCTCACTAAAAAAGGGCATAAGTAAAATGTCATATGCAGACCACCTCAAAGCCCTATTCCTGTATTCTTTTTCCTACAGGCTGTTGAGGGGAGGGGGATTTATGCCCGGCATGGCATACAAGGCATTGTCAGACTCCATCCTGATGGACCTCCTGCATATCCACAAAACAAGCAGCACCAGAATTACCAATTCTAAAGACTTAAACATTGTCTGTAACATAAATAGGGCCTGCTGGAAAGACTCGCATATGTCCCATTGACTACCCTTTCTCTGGAACAGGCCATATGAAGCAGAGTTCCTCCCTAACCTAATTCAAGTGTAATTCAAGTGTAACTTGGACAACTGGATGGGGAAGAGGAAATTCATCCCTGGTTTGGCACCTATGTCTCTAACTGACAGAGTCAGCCTGTAAATGGTTTATCACCCTGGCCCCTGCTTGTAAATATTTAATCTCCCAAGTCCCTGCTTACACTTATCAAGGTACCAGAACTTGTCAGAGATTTGGGATGCATGCATAGGCTTAAACACCATTAGCTTAGTGCACACCTACGAACCTATAAATAGATATAAATATATATAGCTATAGATATAGTAACAGGATAAAGATATACAGCAATTATCAGCACCAAAACAAGAGAACTGGGTAAAAAACACATATGTAGAGAAGCAACCCCCCCCCCCCAAAAAAAAAAAAACAAAAAAAAAACACTGCAACAGTGAATAAAGATGGTATAAAACAAAACAGAGAGTCTGAATATTTAGCACTTTTATTCTCTTTAGTTGTACAACTTCTTCAGTGTTTTTTTGGTGGGGGGGCTTCTGCTTCTCTACATATATATCAGTTATATATAACATATAGTACATAATTATGTGTAGATAATAGTTTCTTAAATAAATGGAAATCAAGACACCACTTAAGCATACTTTTAGCCATTTGGCAAAACTGCCTATTGAAATGAGTTTCATTTTATTTAAGACCAGCTTTTCAGCAGCAAATGACTGATGCTGACATGTGTATCAAATCAGGTCCGAGCTTTGTCAATGTGTATGGGATGGATGGCTAGATGAAAGAACTTAAAGGAGATTGTTCTCAAAATGTATCAGCATTGCATAGGTGACCAGGTTTGTGCCACCTCTTACTCCAAAGAGACCATTCAGCCCTTTTTTAAATACATTTGGCACAGTTTGAAACTAGTCTTGCTGGGACTGGTCAATGCCTTACTTCAGCATACTTCCACTGTGTCATCCATAAGAAATTGTAATTTTAAGACAATGTTTAGAAATTTATATTTACGTTAATATGAAATGATTCATATTATTTGATTTTCACAGCTCTTGTCATCCAGAATATGTCGAAATGGTTTACCAGACTGGCAATTTTCATGATGTCTCAGGTTATGCAGTGAAAACAATGAATGTTGTTAAGAAGGACCAGTTGATTCATGCCACTTAACCAACAAAGATATTCCCAAGACACAGGAAAAACATCATAGTAACAAGGCTGCCACATACCTTGGAACCTTGAATACTAAATGGAGCCCACGTCTTCTTGGACAAATTACATATTTGTCTTGTTATTATAACCAATATCTGTGTTAATAGTATGATGCTAGTATAAGCATTTCATTTTCAAAACATTCTCCTGCATCCTATCACCAACTATTAAACCTGTGCAGTTTCTAGATGAGAGGCACCCTGCATGCCTCCAACAAGTCCACCCAATCAGGTAAATAACTCATCTACAGACCCTGCTGTTACATCTACAACTTTTCCTCTAGCATTGAAGTTGTTAGAGGTCCCTCAGGTGTCTTTAATATCATTAAGGATTTTTGCAATTTTATGATTTTTTTAAATGTCCCATTATTTTCGTTGGAGATACACAGATAGATCAAAGTCAAAGTCAAAGTAAACTTTATTGTCGATCAGATATACACAGCAGTGCAAGCTGAATGAAATGACGTTGCTTTGGTCTCCGTGCAAGACATAACAATGAAGACATAGTTTGAATGACAGTAAGACTAATGCACATACTGTAATAATTAAAATATTAACAACACAATAGATTACCACAATTGGACAGGAAGACATTAAACAATATTATACTAGTAATATTATATAGTGACAATATAATACTAGTAAGAGATGTCCAGTTAATCAATTTACAGAGAACTACAGAGCAGTTAGGAATGCAGATAGACAAATGCATTGTATCACATTTCATGAGGAATAGTTAGTATCAGAATGACTTATGTGCTTTACTCAGCTGTGAATCCAGGAGTCTGATCATAGAAAAATGCACAAACAAATGTATCATTCATTGTGACTCTCAGCAAACACAGTCTGATTTTTTTTTTCATTATCCACCTTCCTTGCACCATTTTTTCTTACAAGATACATGTTTTCGTGTCTTCCCTGGTTAAGGTCTAACTTTCTGTTCACTGTGCTCATTTATGCTCCTGTTTTCTGAATTACTGGGTCACAAACTATTTTCTGTATCTTAGCAAACTTGATAAATGGGGAGGGTCAGTTTTACAATGCATTTTTACATGTCCTGAAACTGGTCCCAATGTGTTAAGAGTTTGCTGCATTTTAAACCCAGCACTAAACTCCTTCTCAATATACTGCGGTGGTGGTGCTGCGGTAGCGTCGTCGCCTCACAGTAAGACGTTGTCCTGTTCGATTCTCAGTTAGAGCTAGAGTTCTGTGTGGAGACATTTGTGAATGGGTGTGCCTCCGTTGAAAGTTGAGTCAGGACTGGCAACTCGGCACGTAAAAATCTACTGCCAATTATTAGCGGGCCGGAGTTCTGCTGTGGCGACCCCTAACAGGGAAAAGCCGAAAGACACAACAACTAAACTCCTTCTCAATTTGATGGTGCAGTAACGAGGTACTTTTCTACATATACCCAAGTTTTGGCTTCAGTGTGATAATTCCAATTTGAAATAATTTAGTACTTTCTGTAGAGCAGTTTGATACAGTTATACACCAGGACTACCACACTACTTATTAGATACATTTGTACAAGTAATAAAACCTTATAGACTAAGTGGTTTTGTCAAGTACTGAACTTTGTAAATATGCCCATACAGATGGAGGTCTTTGTAGCCTCTAGGCAGTGTAAAAGTAGTATCCTACACCGAAGACTATTACAATGCTTAGACAAATAGCCAAGTATTATTTTTTTACATTGAATTATTATGTTTTAGCTATAAAATTTTCTTCATAATATTGTATGTCACTGATGTATTTGCAGGCAGAATCTCTTATTAATAATTAGTATTCTGGACGTAATCTGCTATGATTAAGCAGTTGATTTTTCAAAACAAACAGAACAAGTACCAACAAACACTGTACCACCACTCTGTTTACAATCAAACATCAAAATACGTTGTCGGTCACAGACTGGAATACATTTGCATGTTAAGTAAAAGAAATTCCAATGCTGACAAATATTCAGAAAGATAAGATTCTGAAGTATGTATGTATATAGATACATATATATAAGAAAGAGAAAGAGATAGAAATAAGTGTATCTTTAAATGGTATGTTCTGAGATGAGGTTAGCTGGGAATACAACAGTGGTTGATGAGGGAGAGCTTCTATGTACACCCCCATACACATGTAAACATATATGTGCAGACACACCAAGTTCTGTGTGCAGCAATGACATGTGCATTGTCACTATAGCTGAATATCATTTTTTGACAAGTCTAATCTATAGGTAATTTCCTAAAATGTATAATAATCACATGCAACTTTACTTGTCTGCTCTCTTGCTTGCAGGTGGACTTTACACAGGTTCATAAGTTCTTTAGTCCATAGGTACTTGCTAGGCTTGAGGGACTTAGGAGGCCAAGACTTAACAGTCCTCTGGGTGCTTTTTAGCCTACATATTTTCTTTATGAATAACCAGAGGTAGACAGAACAAGGAAATATTGAGGTATTTACTTTTTGCCCTATCAGTGAGAGACATGGATGTTAAACAAGGGAAGAATCTATGGTTTCCCATCCAGCTGTACAAATTACACTTGAATATATTTAGAGAAATGCTTTGCTTTAAATTTTTATTTATTTATTTATTTCACATTTGTTAACCGGGTTGGTCCAGCTGAGCACAAGCTCATTTTCAGTGGAGACCTGAGGAGAAAAGCTCCAGCAGTAATACTTTATATAATTACAGAGCTTAGGGTGTTAATTAGTTTACAAAGTATAGCAAAAAAGAAAATACAGCATAGTTTTTGACATGTACAGAGATATATAAATAGGTAGAATAACATATGATATGAGAAAAGTAACAAGGAAGAGATGGCAAATTGCAGTCAGGAACTGCTGAGATTGAGTACATTTGGTGAAGTCAGAGAGTGGTCAGGTAGGATAATGACAGGGGCAGATCCAATTATTCTGGAGGAATCATTTTAGTTCTATTTTAAAGCTGTTTGTTTGTGTGATGTTTCGCAGGTTTGAGGGGAGGTTGTTCCAGATTTTTCTTATGGACTATTTATTAAAGAGATTGCCTATGTCCATTTTTGGTGTACATGTTTTGAGAAGTAGTTTCTCTGAACTGCGGAGGGGATGAGGGGGGGATAGTAGTTCACAGGTAAGTACTAGGCTAGCCACTCTTGTGGGACTATTTTAAGCCTAGCCAATTTCCCTTTTTGATGCTTGAAATGACCTATCCCATTTGGTTATAGATCGGCCTTCCCCATGTTCAATAATTATATATTACCCTTAATGAGAATAACTGTGATCCTACCATAAAAAATTTGAGGGTATCATGCATGGGAGAAAGCATTTAGGAGGTGCATCTGTCCATTAATAGTACAGTGGGCAGTCCTGGGGTACATTTTCTGTTTTCTATCCGTAGATCTAAGTTATGCTTGAAAACTGACAGGGATGAACTTTGTTTTATGTGGATGAGGTGTTACATAACAGTGGTGTCCTCTGCGAAATATACCTGTCCCTCCAAACCATTCTATTGATGTTGCAAAAGAGGTTTTGATCCCTAGACCCAGTACTTCTGATGCCGTTTGACTTACTGATGTACAGTAAATCCATCAGTACTGGTTCAGAGGATGCCTTGTATTTCAGACACACGTCACCTCTTACCAGTCTGAAGGCTATCAAGTATAGTAACAGGGCTTTGAGTCAGTCCATATAGGGCATGTTGTTTAGGTCTTGTATCATTTTAGTAAAGTACCTCTGTGGACATTCCAATTGTTGCATGAGTCAGGACAGATACTTACCAAAGGGGGCATTATATTCAATAACTGGGCTAATGAGGACTAAGTAAAGGGGGACAATGACATCCTTAGATTTAGACACAGTCTCATTATTTATAAGCTGCGCAATACAGAAGGACTTTCATACAACAGTAGACACATGTTGGTCAAAACTGTCCACATAAGAACCCAAATCCTGAATGATTGGGTCAACTCTTAAAGGAGTATTATCAATTTTCTATTCATAATATTGATTAAGATTGTTCCATTTTAGAAGTATTCTCTGTAACACATACTTATCCATTCAAAATGTCCTATTTATGTTGCAAAAGAGATTGAGATCCCTTGTGCAGGTCTTCATGCCAGTAGCATAGCTAGGGTGGGGCGAGAGTAGCAACATCCCTGAGTGCAAAGTGCTGGTGGGGCTCAATCAGCTGATCTCAATCGATCTTTAATGTAATATTGGCTTATAAAAGCCAGTATTGCATTTGCAGTCATACCTGAACACTGTAGCACTCTGTGTGTGGTCTAAACTGTAGCAACTGCTTGCTACATTATAGCAAACACCAAACAAAAGGAGAAGAAGTGCACAGTGTGAACAACTAACCAAAGGAATGTGCAGGCACCACTAATGTCCTCAGGAAGAATGCACAGCTAGTCCCATTGATTATATGCAAAACTTTAATAAACACAAGTCACAGGTTAAGCACTTTCACCCATTTCAGCAGGACTTCATCAGAACTAGTGTTAGTTACTTAAAACAAGTTTAAATAGCCATAGTGAAGAACCATGTGATCAAATGTGACAATCAGAAAGCAAAATATAATAAAACAACCATGATTATGGGGGTTTATATCACATCAGTGAAAGCAGACATCATCGAATCACGTAACATCGAACAGACTTCGAACAATGAAAACATCAAAATGCTGTTAATGGGAATTCCCAATGGGGACATGACACTGTAAGGGTATAGGGAGGGGGGCAAGCCCCCCTGCACCCTCCACCCCCCGCTACTTCAATATGCCAACTCCAAGATTGCGCTACAGTGTAGGAAATGGAAATCTTCCATTTCCGTACTGTAGTGCACCGAAGTGCGATATCGGGAGTGGTATACCTAAGTGGCAGGGGGTGTGTGGGGTGCAGGGGGTCTTGCCCCTCTGCATGGAGCAATTTCTTGTTGATCTGCACTCTACATTTTTTTTTTCAACTTCGATGTTTTCCGGTTCAATTAAGTCAGTTCGGTGATAAGCGATTCGATGATGTCTGCTTTCAATGATGTGATATACACCCGATTATGGTTAGTAAACCCATAAAAAAATATAAACTTTGTTAAAACGTAAGAACCTTGCTAAAGCTGTAAAAATGAATGTATTTTTTTCTTTGTAGTAAAATTAAAAACAAGTTGTCATAACCCTAATAAATAGATACAGTTAAATATTAAATAGTTAAAAATTAAACTGGGTTTAAAATAAAAAAGGGAAATCCAGACATGTAAAAATATAAGAATTGTTTAGAACTTGTCAGCCAGAAACTGCAATACACTTTTTAAAAATAATCCATCATTTAAACCAGGCGGTGTACATGCATTCAGTCTGATCTGCCATAGCAACTGTTTGTATTCTGTTCTGAATTCCGATAGACCATCCCTAGGATTATATAAAACCTGGTCCAAGATGAAGAAACAGAACCTAGTGTTGCCCATGCACATAGTTTTGTGTTTAAGCAGTGTGTTGTTCACATTCCTCTTCCTAATGTTGTAGCAATGTTCATAAACCTTTTTTGGAGTTGACACTCTGTTTTGCCAACATAAAATATGTGGCTAAAAATTAAAAAAATGTTTATATATATATATATATATATATATATATATATATATATATATATATATATATATATATATATATATAGTGTCTGGCTCATTTCGTCGAAAGCACATTTCGCCACATTTTATTTCAGCAAGACCAAATCGCCAAAGGCACAAATCGCCGAAAACTCATTTTGCCAAATTTCATTTAATGGAAAATGGCAGTGGCAGTGTGTATGCCCTGTTCCCCACAGTAGTGCGATCCTGGAGTTAGAATATATAGTTGGAGGGTGGGGCACAGCCCCCCACATTGGGGGTGGGGGTGTGGGGGCATAGCCTCCCACCTACCTTGTTTTATACTATGCAGTTTCTGTTAAGAGGGTCAGTAAGTACTTTTTAATCAAACTAGAAGGGGGGCTATGCCCACCACTCCCCCAATGTGGGGGGTGTGGGCTCCCCAGACCCCCCAACTATATAGTCTAACTCCAGGATTGCACTAGAGTGAGAAACAAGGCATATACACTGCCACTACTATTTTCGGTGAAATGAAATTCGGCAAAATGAGTTTTCGGTGATTTGTGCTTTCGGTGATTTGGTTTCGGTGAACTACAATTCGTCAATATGTGCTTTCAATGAAATGAACCAGATCCAGATATATATATATATATATATATATATATATATATATATATATATATATATATATATATGTATATGGATTCACTTTATAATATCGAAATACTGAAATACCGAATTTTAGTGTTTCAAAATCATAAAGTCGAACGTCCATAATCCCGACAGCACACAATTGCAAAACACACAATCACGAACACATACAAACCATACACCACACAACACATACATCGTCCAACCCACATTACAACAGACAAAACACACACAAACACAAAAACACAAACAAACCTACACTACGTGTAAGTAGGGGAGCAAGCACCCCTGGATCCCCATGTGGGGAGCTGCACCCCCCACACCCCCTACTTATATATATATATACTAAATCCAAGCGCGCACAAACAGACGCAAAAAGGAAACACACACCCACACACTTCACAGTCTCATGCACACACACAAACATTACACATATACATACATCCACACATTCAGACACACTCAAACCCCCACACAAAACCCTTACAAAACACTCACTTACCTTCAGTTGCACCTATATCCATACACGATACACTACCATCACCGCACGCCACGTACTGTAAGCCATAACCACAAACTTGAGATATTTGAATTCACGATTTTGCACTTTCGCGATTTTCAGTTTTCACTTTATGATTTCGAAATACTGAAATTCGGTATTTCAGTATTTTGAAATTATAAAGTGAACCCATATATATATATATATATATATATATATATATATATATATATATATATATATTTATATATATATATATATATATATATATATATATATATATATATATATATAGATATATAGATATATCTATATAGCACTCCTTTTGAATTACAGTCATAAAAATAATCTAATCTGAACTCATATAGGATGGTTCTAAGTTATAACTCTTGCCTTTCGTATAAGTATTCACATTGTTTGCACACACCATTCCCAGGATTCAGTAATAGTGCAGGAGCTGCTGCAAGCAATATATCTGCCGAGCAATTCAGTATAGACATTCCGGGAAACGCACGAGCACTCCTACACTATTCCTGCACAAGTACCACTGTCTTATGTTAATTACCTCATTTGCTGGTGAAAAACATGCAAATGTGGTGAATTAGCAATTCAGCAAGCAGGCAGGTGTTCGTGCAGGAATAGTATAACCTGCAGAAATGTATTCAGTCACTTGCTGAATACATTTTTGCAAATGAGAAAATGGAGGCATAACAGCTCAAAGGAAAGCATGTATTATAATTAGTAGGCATGCCAGTGGCCAAATATATAGCCATTGGCATGAAAAATAGGTTTAATTTGTTAAAATAAAACTTTTTTTTTTTTTGGCCGATCTCAGCCATTTAAGCATAGGGCAGTGGCACGCAAATGGATTTGTGTCAAAAATAAAACAAAGGGGAAAAAACAATTTTTGCCATTATAGTCAATGGCATGCAGAATGAAAACAATACCAGGGAATAGTGGTTGCTAAGGGGAAAGGGCCTGCCTATGTGTGGTAACTGTGGAGTAAGGCAGTTGTGCATGCAAATGAGAGGATTTATACTGATTCACAAATTTCTTCTAAGTGTCAGACTGCACATAACCATGTAGGTGCTCTAACACCACCGTATAGACAGGGGGAGCAGCTAACATGAAAAGGGGGTGTGTCATGCTGGCTGTAAGCACATTGGAAATCAGTGGTGTGTGTTTGCCCTCAGCTAAGCAGAGCTAAAGAAGAAGGTGTGTCTGAGGCTGTATTTTCTTATTCCAAACGATGCAGCGCATTTTCGCATCCAGGGAGGGCCAGTTCTGCTTAAAAGTGTTTACTTTAGCTAAACGGGTGTGCACGGCAAACACTGGGCCTAAAAAAAAAGCCACGGGGAATAGCAGAACTGTTTACATTTGAGCACCGGGAATGTGCGGTGTGCATCAGGGCTTAAATGGGGAGGAAATGGGAAAGGTAAACAGCAGTAGGAAGGTAATCAAGGAGAACTAGCATAGCTGGCAGGTGTAATGTATCAGAATCAGCCAATTACACAGGCAGCAGCCCAACACACTACTATAAACTATGCAAACACCTTTCAGTCTGTTTTTTCTCACAAATTCTACACATTTGGGGAAATTTTAAACTGACAAAACTAACAAAACATGCTAGGGGCTGCTGTTGCTTTGATTTATCAGTATGTGCTAGAGACTGAGGGTGGCGAGGAGGAAAATGCTGACAACCAACTCAGATCAAGGAGGAGGAGAAGAGTGTTCAGACCCAGGGTAACCTACCAGGGGCTACATGATCTGGAGATTGTAGAGTGCTACAGGGTGGACAGGGACATACTTAAGCAACTTGTTGAGCTGTGCCGGCCTCACCTCAGACCCAGAACCAAGAGAGGAGAACCCATCCCAGTGGATACCAAGGTATGTGTAGCCTTAAGAATACTAGCTACAGGTACTTTCCAAAGACAAACTGAGGATAACATAGGGATCTCACAGGCATCTGTGCCCAGGATATTCCACCAGTTCCTGGATGCCATGCAACTGCATGCCACTAAGCACATTATTTTCTTCAGCACCCGTGAGGAGAAGACCAGCAATATGCATCTTTTCCACCATGTAGCAGAATACCCAGAGGTACTGGGTGCTATAGACTGCATGCACATCCACATGAAAGCACCACCCAGAGACCAGGGTAGGGTCTACCTAAACCGCAAAGGGTTCCACTCCATCAGCTGCCAGGTTATGTGTGATGCCCAGTGCATTATCATGATGTGTGTGCTGGCAGCCCTGGAAGCTATCACGACTCCAACATCTAGCATTTGCCACAGCTGTACTGTACGTTTGCCAGTGGGGACATCCCATATGGCCATCTGGTGGGGGGTGCTGGCTACGCACTGGAGCCGTGGATGATAACACCCACCAGAAATGCACACACACCCACACAAGAATGCCATAATGAGACACAAGCACAAACGAGGATCATTATAGAGTGTGTGTTTAGGATGGTCAAGTCATGGTTCCACTGCCTTGACATATCTGGTGGATCCTTGCAGTACTCTCCAGCCACATGTGCATACATGTTCATAGTATGTGTCATGCTACACAATATGATCCTGTGGAAACAGCTGCAGCAGGAACAGAATGGGGAAGGGCCACACAGCCTCCCACCATTGCCAAGGCCTCCACAGGCACAGAGGGACTTGGAGGAGGAACTTCCTAAGCCTGATGATGTAGGCAGATGGAGGCATCCCCAGTATGTCCTGTCCTTGGCAAAGAGGCAATGCATAGCACATACACTGATACTGTAGGACCCTAAAGACTGATCTCTCTCTCTCTGACTCGCACACTCATTAAAATGGATTCCAAACAACACACCAACTATACCCAACCAGGTATAGGCAGTGTACTGTGTGCATCCAACATAGTCAGCCCTCAAGCACCATCCTCGCAACAGCCTCAGGTACAAAGTAAGTCAGTCCCTTAACAAAATTAATGAATGGGGTGGAACGTTCTGATAGCATATGTTTGGTATTGATTCAAGCATGCAAGGGAATGAGGTAGCTTACTGAGATAGCATCAGACAACTGACAGCTCTGTGGGAAGCAGGAAGTATATTCCCAGTACTGGCCTACCCACGCCATGCAGTACCACCCTAGTTGACAAATACCACTGCAATATATGTGATGAGCAAAATAACTGGGGGGTTCATAGGTCACATGCATGTATATCAAAGTGGGGGTCCCATACCCACCCGCAGCCTCACCCAGCAGATCAGCTGCAGAACAACCATACAGAAGTGCCTGGAAAAGGCCCCCATATGGTGACATCCATGATGATATCATAGCAGGTCTGGCAGTGACAGTATGGCTTTGAAAGTTAAGAAGTCTGAAACTACAAATGTCTAAACCAGAACAATCTGACCTGTGGTCTATACTGTTATGCCTGTAGTCTGAAAGATAGGGCATACCACTATGCTAAATGGGACCAAAATGTTAAGCAAATATCAGCACAGTCTCTTCAAATGTGTATTGTGTACAGATATGTCACCTCCCATAGTCCCATAGAGATGCAGTAACATATACCTAGCCTTAAGCAGCATCCAGCCATCAACTAGAGTGATGGCTCAACTCAAACAGAAAGCAAGTGTCAGTAACACCTACAGTCAACTTACTGGTGCCACTGCCAGCAGCCTGGGAACATATGATCATCAGAATGCACTGCCTTGCTACAGATGGCCTGCATCTGTCACACCTGGATTACAGGCCTGTGGCAAATGCCCATGCCTCACCCACATTGCCCTGTTAGGGAGTGTCATGGGGTCCATAACACCAACATAACACAGTCTAAAAAAGGCAAAGAAAGGCCATGCTGCTAACTGCTAGGAGAAAACCTGCCAGGGTCAGAGAACCAGAAATCTGGCCAAAGCCATGAATAATGGGGTAAAAATGTCCAAAAAGAATGATACCTTTGATATACTGCTCTAATAATGTAATAAAGTTGATGGAATGATTGTAGTAGCACGGCATATCTGATGCGTACGAAGTCAGAAACTGCAATGTCAACTGTCAGTAATATCTGGCTTCAACCCTGAGTGACTTGCAAAACACTTTTCCTTGAAATCCACACTCGTTTGCGTAACCAACAAGATATATGAGTCAAAAATGTGGACATTTTGTGATACTCTGTACAGTCGACAGGCAGGGCTAGGAGACTAAACATGGGAATGCACTCATTGTCGGCAGTCCTATCCCTGGAAGATGGTGACATGTCTGCACCCAGAGAACCCTGGTCCACAGCCATGGGGAGTAACACACCCTTCCCTGATCATTCATTCAGTGCAACATCCTGACCCCAAAATGTGGCCATCCAAGCAAAATGAGATGGGCCATACATATATGTGAGACAAACGCACACCTCCAGGCTAGTCAAACAGTCTGACACACACAAGTCCTTCCAAGTGCAGTTTGCAGTCAAGTTTTGAGCAGATCCCTATGCAAAGCACTGGTAGCTATAGGAAAACATATCTGACCTAGGACAGCCCCCTCATATCTTCTCACCTACAAATCTATACGGAGTCTGAATGTCACCCTGATCCTGTCTGATTTATATTACCCAACCGTGGACTGGAAATCAAATCAGGCCAGAATATAAATGCACAGAGATTCCACCATTGTAATATATCACCAAGGTGCTGGACTGTTTCCACAGCTCTAGCAGTCAATTGCTTGTAGGCATACCTCTCAACTGGCTAGATTGTGCAAGAATGCATAGCATTTGGCCCATAATTTGGTGTGTGCATCATCCATCCTATATGCTCCTGGTAAATCACTGTGATGATCTGAGGAGGTATGTCATAAGGTACTGATCTAATACATGACAGTGTCAAACAGCATATATGTCAGATGTCTGCTAAAACAAACCTGATACCCTAGCAACCCATACATTACTGAGAGAAATAGTCACAATTACCATATGGCCTATTGTCCCCCCATTTTAAAAGGCTATCTCCAGATATCCTGTACCAATAGATTGAGAGATATGGCTGTAGCACAAAACAAACCAGACTGGAGTACAACAATCCCTGGAATGAAGTCCCACATGTACTATAGAAGGTCACCCTGGGCATGCTCATACACTCAGAGAAATGTTAGTGTGATCTAGGAGTGAACATTCTTTCCCCACCCATTGCACTTTCCATTGCCCTACTTCAGCAGTCCTGAAGATGTCTGTGACCATAGAGGTCCCTGTCGTGAGGCCTCAGCCCTATACACTCTATGACGCATACGAAAGCTGCGTAACACTGTAGTACAAATAACTAGTTAGGTAGGCATTCTAATTTCAATCCTGGCAAATGTCCAAGTGTGTGTGTGTGTGTGTGTGTGTGTGTGTGTGTGTGTGTGTGTGTGTGTGTGTGTGTGTGTGTGCGTGTGTGTGCATATGTGTGTGTGTGTGTGTGTGTGTGTGTGTGTGTGTGTGTGTGTGTGTGTGTGTGTGTGTGTGTGTGTGTTTGTCTGTGTGTCTTTACAAGTTAAAGCTTTTGGGTCCATTCAAACCTAGTACACTTCCCCTTTCCCTACTTTATCAGTCCTGTAGATATCAGTCACCTTAGAAGTCCCATTTGTCAGACTTCAGCCCCATAAGTTCTGTGGCATGTGCAAAAACTGTGTCTATATCAGAACATCGAAGTTTTAAAACTTCAAATGTTCTAATAGCGACCCCTATTCAGCAAACGCTAAAAATAGCGAAACTGCAGAACACCAAATTTTTTCATGGGAAAGAATTCAGTTGGCCAGTTCTGTGGCTTTGCTATTTTCAGTGCTGTGGTGGAAAGGTATGGGTCAGGTTCAGGTAAGTATGTGATTGTGTGTACATTAGGGTTAGGGGTGGGTTAAGTGAGTTAGGGTTAGGGTGCGGGTCAGGTGAGTGCTTGATAGTGACAGACTTTAGGATTGAGGTGGGTTAAGTGAGTTAGTGTTAGGGCACAGGTT
>NC_056731.1:1973951479-1973986479 GCF_019279795.1 Protopterus annectens
AGACTGCCTAACCTGCAGTACATGTATTTTAAAACAAAGCTGGTTACCCAAACAACTTCACAAGCTTACAGTGGATATAGTAAGTGTACACATACCTGTTAACAAGCCAGGTTTTAGTGATATATCACATGAGACCTCAAAAATTAGGTCACAACATTGCCATCATTTCATATGACATACAACCTGTGAAATCCAACTGAACAACATACACATCTGTTACAGGTAACATCTGATAACTGAAATAGGTAAAATAGGCTGGTTGCATGAGTGTACACACCCTTAAAGTAATAGTCTGTTAAAGCAACGTTTGATTTAATCATAGTATGCAGTCCTCTTGGGAAGGTGTCTTTCAGCATGGCACATCTTGACATGCCAATGTTTGCACACTCTCCCTTGCAAAACACCTCCAACTATGTCAGAATTGCAAGGCCATCCCCTGTGCACTCCCCACTTCAGGTCACCCTGAATTTATCCTATTAGACATAGGTGTGGGCTCTGACTCGGCCAGGGCAGAACATTACATGTGTTTTGGTGAAGCCATCCTTTTGTTGATATGGATGTATGGTTTGGGCCATTGTTGTGTAGAAAAGTGGAATTCCTCACCATCCACAGCTATGTGGCTGACACCAGAATGTTTTGGAGCTAAAATGGACCGGTATTTTGAAATGTTCATAATCCCCTCTTAATTGGCTACAGCACCAGTTCCAGCTTGTGGACAGCAACCCCAGAGCAGGACACTGCCATCCCTATGGTTCACCATGGAGTGGTGTTGTTGTGATGATGTGCAGTGGTGATATTGTGTCAAACACACCTGTCAGTATTGTGGCCAATGAGTACAACCATGGTCCCATATTACCATAACACATTTTCCCACTTGCTTTTTGGAGACCTGATGTATTATTTTTAGACTTTCACCAGGCCTGGATATTGTTTGGTGTTAGGAACATCTGCCACCTTCTAACCCTACCCTATAGGCAGGACATGTAGAGACCATGGAAGGTTATTGTGACATGTAGTACATACCCAGTACTTTCTGGAGATGCCTGCTACTCTTTCACTGTTGCTGTAGGGCTCCAGCAGCCTCCCTGGACAGTTTTGGTCATGTATTCTCATAGACTTTGGTGGGATGTCCACTTCTTCCCAATGCCACTGTAGCCCCATATTTCCACCACATTTTGATGACTGACTGCACTGTGTTCCATGGTATGTGCAATGCTGTGGGAATGTTTGGGTACCCTTCCCCAGGCTGATAAATCTCAAATATGTGGTCCCTTAGCAGCTTTGTGAGCTCTATTTGAACCATAGCTGTTGCTGTAGCAGGCAACTGTGTATATGTTGGGATAATCCTGGTAGGACAGCTGACTGTTAGTTAATAAAAGAGTGTCTGTAATTGATGGCTGTTGTGTACCCAAAAATATGTACTGCTGTAATTATATCAAAAGCTGCCTCAACACAGTACTAGCTTCAGCCTGTGTACACATATGCATCTAGGTTGGTGTGCTATTGTTATGTGTCATTATTGTTCCCATGACAGATTTGTTTGCTTTACAATTGAATTGTACAGGTTATAGGTCACTTTAGTCACAGGTGACTCTATAGTCAGGCACACTGATGTCCCACTCACCAGGCTGAACGAGAAGAAAATTACAGCTGCCTGTTGGGTGCCAGGATCCACTACATAACGCATGCACTCAAGTCACTCCACAACAAGTACAAATCCATGTTGGAGTGAATGACTTGAAACATACCTACCTGGACTGCATGAAAAGAGACATGGAAGGGCTCTCAGATCATGTGGCCCAGGCAGGTATGACCCTAGCCCTGAGTAGTATCCTGCTTTCACCCAGAATGATGCCACAGTATAAGGACAAAATGATTGACTTCAACAATTGGTTAATATTCTGGCATCATTCAAAGGGGGTCCATTATCTGTCTGCCTGGGATGACATGATCGACAGACCATGATGCTTTGCCAGAGATGGTCTGCACCTGTCACCCCTGGGATTCAGGTTACTGGCTAAAGCTCTAGCCACCCCTATAGTGCCATTTTTAGGCAAGGTTCATAGGTCAAAACCACCACCATAACAGACACAAGCATGCAAAATCTGAAGGTAATGTTACTCAGTGCTAGAAGTCTAAACCTCAAAATGCACTCTCTCAAGGCACTCCTAAAAATGGAGAACATCGATATCTGTGCAGTAACTGAGACCTGGTTCAAGGATGCAAAGAGCAGCCCTGCAATACAAGACCATAACTCTTACCACACTTTTCGGCCACCAAACCAAGACCGAAACACTAAAGGTGGAGGAGTGTCCATATTCACCTAGGATATTCACACCTCCAGGCTAGCTGCCCAACACAATGCATCAGAAATTCTCCAGCTGCAACTAACACTAGGTAAGAATGCAATCCAAACTGTAGCTTGCTACAGATCCCCCACCATGCCCAAGATTCTCACTACACCTTTCTAAACATGCTGGACAATATTAAGATACAACCAAACACCCTAATACTGGGTGATTTCAACTACCCTGCCATTAACTGGGAAAAATACTCAGGTGCCAACACCTTTTCCCAGTGGTTCTTTGAATTCATAAATTCCAATGCCCTGGATCAAATAATCCATTGTCCCACCAGGAGCTCCAATATCCTAGACCTGGTCATTACCAACATGGGAGAAAGATGCTCCACACCAATGGTCACCTCCTCATTGGTTAGGTCTGACCATAATCAAATCACCCTTGACATCCACATCCCATCCCTACCCCACAGTAAGGAAACCTCTGTAAAAAAACTTCTCCAAAGCCAGCTTCATGCTACTCATGTACCCATGCAGATGGGAGCTGAACGTTTGACTGCTGAATCCTACACTAAGGCACTGTATGAACGCATGAATTGTGCAATCCCAAATAGAACCAAGACACTCTCCTCCAAAAATAGGAAGCCAATCTGGTAGTCCCCTGTCATAAACAAACCATACAACAGAAGAAAGAAACTGTTATAGAAAAGAGGAGAATCCCAGGATGCAAAAAACTCCCTTACCAGCCTCAGTAAGAAGCTGAGATCCATCATAAAATCCTCCAAAGCTAGTTATGAAAATAAAATTGCCAAAAATTCCAAAGACAACCACAAGGCATTTTATAGTTATGTCAAGAATCTAAATGGTAATGCTCAGATATGCTCTGAGCTACAACAGAATGGCATTAAATATACTGATCCCAAGGATATTACCAATATCCTGGCAGATCAATTTAGTGAAAACTTCACCCCTCTCTCACCCCCTAAAGGGCCCATCTCAATACCAAAAGATTGCCAAATTCCAGTAATCACGGCCACACAGGTAGAAACCGTACTCTCATAGGTTCATAGTTTCATACTAGGCTATCTTCCCTAGGGCATTTATAAGCCTAGCCAGAGTGTGGGTGGCTTTCACCACCCCTTAGGATGAGAATACTATACCCATTAGTTTGCTGTGCCTCTGTCCAGCAGTGACACAGGGATGATTCCCGGGGTAAACCTACGATCTCCCATACACTCGTCTAGATTTCTCTTGAACAGAGTCAGTGAGGGGCTCTGCCTCACATGGACTGGGATTCTGTCCCATAGTGTAGGGAGTCTCTGGGTGATGAATCTGTCCCTCCAGCATGTCCTATTTATATCCGTGTTGAGGTTTAAGTCTCTTGCTGTCGTGGCTCTGGTGGATTTGGATTTTTTGAGGTGGAGCATGTCCATTAATTCTGGGTTGGACATGGCCTTGTATGTCAGGCACAGATCACCTCTGAGCAGACGGTATGCAACTGAATAGAGCTGGAGTTTCTTCAGTCGGGCAGCGTATGACATATGTTTGAGCCCCTTTATCCTTTTTGTGAGGAACTTTTGGGGTCTTTCCAACTCCTGCAGGTGTCGGGTAAGGTACATTCCGAATGGGACGTTGTACTCAATCATTGGTCTGATAAGTGAAGAGTACAGGGGTACAATGACCTCTCCTGATCTGGATGTGAATCCCTTCATGATCAGGTGGGCAATGTAGAAGGTCTTCCTAACCACTTTGGCAATGTGAGTGTCAAAATAGAGGTTACTGTCAACTTGGGTCCCCAGGTCCCTGATAACTTCTTCCGTGTTTAATGGATTACCACCTATGTGGTAATTAGGGGTTACCTTGTTTTTCTCAAAGGGTATGACTATACATTTTTTGGCATTTAGCTTAAGGCCATGGCTCTGGCACCAGTTATCCATTTCTATGAGACCTCTCTGGAGGATGTCTGTGTCTGATGGAGTGCCAATTATGGTGCCCAGTTTGCAGTCATCTGCAACTTTTGTCAGCCACAATCCCCCTATGTTTGCCTGTACTTCAGAAAAATAAATGCCGAACAAGAGGGGGCCCAGGACTGAGCCCTGTGGGACACCACTCGTGACCGGCTTAGAGTCTGACATGGCACCAGCAACTCTAACCCTGTGGGTTCTGTCCTTGAGCCAATTTGCAACCCATCTTGTGACATATGGGTTTACATCTAAGCTGGTGAGCTTTTCTATGATGCCCGAGTGGGGTATTGTGTCGAACGCTTTTGCTAGGTCAAGGTAGGCTGTGTGAACTGCCTAACCCTCATCAATGGCCTTAGTGACTGTTTCAAAAAAGTCGACCAAGTTCAAGAGGCAGGATCTGCCCTTGACAAAGCCAAATTGGGTAGGATCCAGTGTCTGTAGGTCCCCAATGTCTTTATTTATGAGTTCCATTATGATCCTCTCCATAGCTTTGCAGACAAGGCTCGCTGCTTATGGGGCGTGAATTTCCAGGGTCCAGAAGCACCGCCTTTGTGGAGTGGGACCACAGTTGCCGTACGCCATTCTTTGGGTAGGTATCCTGTAGTAAGGCTAAGATTAAACAGCAGCCTTATGTGTGGGTTTAGTTCATCATTGAGTTCATGTAGCACACAGCCGGGGACACCGTCGGTCCCATTGATGCTGTGTTTTTGCTTTAGAGAGAGCAGCTCTCACCTGGGCATCTGAGATGTTTGGGAGGCTAGACTCTGGTGGGATAGATATTTCTCCTTTTGGGTGGGAGGGAGGGGAGAAATTTGCACTGAACCTGTCTGCCAGTATGTTGGCAATGTCTGTGGGTTCAGTGATTTTTGTATCATTTTGGACTAATTCTGAGCATATCTGGGAGTTTCCACCCAGGTTTCTACATAGCTAAAGAAGGCCTTATGATTGTCTTTTGTGTCATTAGCGATTTTTCTCTCAAAGTTGGCCTTGGATGATTTTATGAGTGATCGTAGTTGTTTGCTAGTAGTGATCAGAGATGCCTTCCTTTAGGATTTTGCTCTGTCATGTAGTAGCTTTCTCCTCTTGTTGTAGAGTTTGTTTATGGCTGGGGTCCACCAGACCGCCTTTGGTGGAAAGGGTCTTGATTTTATTAGGGATTGCTTGATCCATACATTCCTGGAGGTGCTCGTAGAAGGCATTTGTAAGGGTTTCAGCAGCGTGGGTTGTGGTTTCCACTGGCTTGAGGGCCTTGAAGGATACCACTCCAGTCTTAAGAAGTGTGAAGTTTGCTTTTGAGAAGTTCTTCACTGTGGTCTTTTTTGCTGGGGTTGGTGGCAGGATGTGGATCTCCAGTGAGATTAATTTATGGTCTGATCTCACCAATGAGGGATATACTTCCGGTGTGGAGCATTTTGTCCCCATGTTTGTGATGATCAGGTGTAGTATATTTTCTCCTCTTGTGGGAATGGTGACTAGTTGTTCCATAGCATTTGAGTTTATGAACTCCAGGAACCTTTGGGCTAGGGTGTTGGGGCTTGAGTAATGTTCCCAGTCTATGTTTGGGTAGTTGAAGTCACCCAATATGATGGTGTTTGAAGAGACATTCATACTCTCCAGTGTCTTCAGGAAGGCTGTGTGGGTTTCCTGAGTTTGAGAGGGTGGTCTGTAGCAGTTTTACCTATGGTTAATTGCATCTGGATGGTCTCCGATGCTTCGTGCGTTGCCACTAACCTAAATACAGCATCCATGGAACCAGATGACATCCCAGGCTGTGCACTACATGAACTACAAAATTAACTGGCACCTCACCTAAGTGTCATGTTTAATCATAGCCTCACCTCAAGCTTCATGCCCATTGAGTGGCGCACAGCTACAGTTATCCCACTCTACAAGGGGGGGGTGTCCATCTTGGATCCCAGGAACTACCGTCCCGTCAGTCTGATGAGCCTGATCTGCAAAGGCATATAACTCATTATCATGGAACTTATAAACAAATAGATTGGCAACCATCAAGCACTGGACCCCACTCAGTTTGGGTTTGTGAAGGGCCGATCTTGTCTCCTGGACCTGATTGACTTCTTCGAATCAGTCTCCAGAGCTGTGGATGAATGTAAGGTGATCCACACATCCTATCTGGACCTCACCAAGGTTTTCAACACCATCCCCCACTCTGGAATCATAGATAAACTTACTAAGCTGGGTATAAATCCCTACATCACTCGATGGGTTGCCAACTGGTTTACTGACAGAACCCAGACTGTAAAAGTAACCAATGCAAAATCCAGCTCCAGACAAGTGACAAGTGGAGTACCTCAGGGTTCAGTCCTGGGACCGCTCTTGTTTGGCATCTACTTCTCCAAAGTACAGACCAACACTAAGGGACTCTGGCTAACAAAGTTAGCAGATGACTGCAAACTGGGAGCCAGTACTGAATCCCCAGATGATGTGAATATTATACAAAAGGGCCTTACAGAAACAGGTGATTGATGCCAGACCCATGGGCTCAAGCTTAATTCCAAGATATGTATAGTTATCCCCTTTAGGAAAAACCATGTACCCATGAATTACCACATAGGTGGCAATACACTAAACACCAAAAGTGTGATGAGAGACTTAGAGACACAGGTGGACAGTGGTCTCATGTTCGATAATCACATCGCCACAACAGTCAGGAAATCCTTCTATGTGACACACCTCATCACTAAGGGATTTTCATCCAGAAAAAAGGAGTTCATTGTCCCACTGTACTCATTCCTCATTAGACCCATTATAGAGTACAATGCCCCATTTGGTATGTACCTCACAAGACATCTACAACAGCTGGAAAGGCCGCAGAAATACCTCACTAAAGGAATCACAGGCCTAAAGCAGATGTCCTATACTGATCAGCTAAAAAAACTCCAGCTATACTCTGTGGCATATAGTCTACTCATAGGCGATCTCTGCTTAACATACAAGGCCATATTGTCAAACCCTGAGCTGTTGGACATGCTCCACTTAAAGAAATCCCAATCCCTTAGAGCCACACACTCCAGGGATCTAAACCTTGTCATCACAATGAACAAAACATGCTGGAGGGATAGGTTCCTGACCTAGAGACTCCCCATACTCTGGAATAGACTGCCCATACATGTCAAGCAGAGCACCTCCTTGGCACTCTTCAAAAGGAACCTTGACAATTGGATGGGAGATAGGAAATACACCCCAGGGATCACGTCAGTCACCCTGCTAGACAGAGGTCCAAGGAAGTAAATATTGCAGGAAGAAATATCCAGGGAATTGTTATGGATAGGCTTGTATAGGCCCTAGGGCTGATAGCCTAGCACCAACCTATGAACCTATGAAAGGTTGCTATTGTTCTGTTATTTTTGTATATCACACATAACTGGCATTCTAACAGGTGTGTCCACCATTTATATGCACTGTATACCACTGATTCCTACAATATGACTGCATTTTTGGGCTTTTGTCCCCCCCATTTTTTTGATCTTTGTCCAGATGTCCTGCAATGACTGGTTGTGAATTATGCTACATATATGTGACATCTCCTGCAAATAGGCCCTTGTCATGACCACCATGATGCAATGCAGTACACCACCACAGGTGAACATGCAGATATTGCCAAATGGCTGAGTGTAACAGTTGTGTAGATGGTCATATACATTAACCTTAGCATGCCTAAGGTACTGGTGAGCCACAACAGGGAAACCCCATACTTACTGGGTTCAGGCTTCTGTCCCATGTGCAGACCAGAGGGACCTATGTAGTTGTGAGGGAGAGTTGTTGTCAGCAGATTCCGATTAAGCATTGTTACAAGATGAACATTATGTTTCTGCACAGGTACAGTACACACTATGATATTAAACAATTTGCTGTCCTTCACCATAGATGTGCACTTGTGTGCATTACTACACCCAACCCACTAATCCATTTTGCACTGACATATGCATCTGGAGACTCTGTAGAAAACAGTTTAAATGCTACCTCATTACATTGATGTGCACTTTGGCCTTATCTGGATGTTCCTCGCCTGTTGCCTGGGTGCCACCCACCTACACAAGTGCTGTTTCCCATGTTTGAGTTTGAGTGGGGGCTACCCCAAGGATGGCAAGGAGCTCCTCTGTCACTGTACCCCCACCACCAATAGCAGTACATTCCCCCACTACAGCAGCAGCTCTTTGCCGGGCACAGCATATCGTATTAGTTGCTCTATGCCTGACCTGATCATAGGTGCATCCATGATGCCCCAACACATTCACTCTGTGGATGATCTCATCCAACAGGGCAGTCCACTTTTTGCAGATTTTCCCGGCTGTCACCAGAAAAGATGCCATAGCTTCAGATTACAGCTTCTGTGATAGCTGCTGTCTCCACATCAGAGTAAGATGTTTGCCACTACATGGCACCTGGAAGACATACACAGGGAAGCACATCACAGGACCTCAGACCTTGCCCAGAGTTCTTTACAGAGCCAGCACATGCATATGGATTATCATTATCCACAACTTACAAACACAGCATACCCATGTACCCGGCAGCACTGTATGAACATGTATTGGACTCCTGGTCCTGATGTGTCATGTTCCCTACAATGAGGACCAGTACATTGCATAGACCGCCAGTCATCATTCATGTTTGTGTAGAGGGATGACAGTGGCTGTGTTCCTTGCAGATGGGATGTCAATGGTGCTCAGGCTTTGCTTGCATACAGTGTGTAATGGGGCTGGAAGCATATGCCTGTGTTCATGTAGGATGTAGACAGGAATGTTGTCAAGCCCCAAGGGAACTTTCTTTTGTCAATTTTGATTAGGCAGTTTGGACCTGATCTATAATGATGAAGTGAGGTGTGCATGTGCTGTGCATATCCACCTAAACTGATATTGATCCAGGGTGGTGATGTCTGCCCTAAACCTGTCTGCAGCAGGTTAGCTGTAGCCATGGTGTGTGTGTATGTGCTGTGATTGACCACCATTACTGGGTGGGATGGGGTGGTGCCTCTGAGACTGCAGACATATGTGAAGATGGCCTTGTGATTGCCCTTAGTGGATGTGTCCAATTTGTACTCATAGTTAGCCTTACAGTAATTTACCTGTGACCTATTATTCTCATTCAGACAAATGTTGACATGCCACCCAGTTGGTTCCTGCTGCTCCTACTTTACCCTGTACAACCAATATAGCATCATATTATTTGTTTGTGCATTGCTGCTGTTGAGCAAAGGGGTTTTCTCTACTTTGGTGGAGACAGGTTTTACAAGTAAGGTATTGCTGAGGCCATACAGCTATGTAGGTGGTTATATATCTGTTTGTAGTAGACATGGATACAAGGTCAGAACACAGTTGGCCACTTCTTCAATTTCAACATGCTACTCATGCTTATTATAATACCTATGTCTGTGTCAGGGCAATGCCACAACCAGTAGCTGTAGAGGTGTAACTCTGTTGGATGCACAGAAACTAAGGTTACACACATGTACAACATGTGCATCTTATTCACCTGACATTTTGCATCCCATGTCAGTTGTTATGAGGCAGCCAGGTACAGCTACCCATACATACATCTGCACAGGTAATCCTTGCTATACATTTCTGTTCCATGTCAGTATTGCACACTGTAATGACAGCCTTGCTGCTCAGTCAGTCATGTCAACCTGTTAGGGCATGACATCTGTAGGACATCGCACATACATGGTGGGCTATGGGCCACAATTAGTGACACTTTCTTCATATTGCTGTAACACACATATGTCATTTGATAGTGCAGCAGTCTTCACATTCACAGACATACCCTGGAAGATATCTGATGCTCATATGGCAGGCAGAGAGCTGAAAGGCTAGGTGTGTGGTAGTGAGGGTAGGAACTGTTAATGTTGTGAGTATGACTGGTATGGGGACAGAGCTAGCTGTTATGTTGGACAGGGGAAAGGTGGATATATTTTGAGTGCCAGAGATCATAAAGGGGTGTACAGTGGTGTGTATCAGAGTCGAGTACAAATAGGTCTATCATCATGTGTATGAGAGGGGAAATGGTGCAGGGGTTAACCTGAAGGAACATTATGCCAAGAGTGTTTGTGGAAGTGATAAGAGTGTTGGGAAGAGTGATGTTCAGGAGGCTGGGAGTTGATGGTGTAATGTTGACAGTTGTTAGTGCATATGCTCCGCTAATTGTGTGTGTGATGGATGAAACAGATGTACTTTGGTGTGGTTGAATGAAGTGGTGATGTGTGTACCCAAGGGTGAGTGGTGATTGGAGCAGATTTCAATGGGTATGTTGATGAAGGGGCCAGAGGGAATGCAGAAGTGATGTGCAGGTATGGTGTTAAGCAAAGGAATTCAGAAGGTGAGATGGTGGTGGAGTTTACAACTGAGGTTGGACATGGGTGTGGTGAGTACATAGTATTACAAGACCGAGGGGCATAGGGTGATATTCAAGAGTGGAGGAAGATGCACACAGGTGGATTATCTCCTTTGCAGGTGGGCCTGTTTGAAGGGGATTGGTAACTGTAAAGTGATGACAGGGGAAAGTGTAGTTAGGCAGCATAAAAGGTTGGTCTGTGGGACGACGTTGGTATTCACGAAGAGGGGGAGGAATGTGAGGGCAGCACCCAGGATCAAATGTTGGATAGTGAGAAAGGGTGATTGTGAGGTTGAGTTCAGGGAAGAGTTAAGACAGGCAGTGTGTGGCAGTGAAGAGTTAGCAAATATCTGGGTAACTACATCTGTGCTAGTAAGGGAGATGTGTAGAATGGGGCTTGTTCTGACATCTGCACAGAGGAAAGAAGACAAGGAGACCTGGTGGTGGCATGAGGATGTACAGGGAAGTATACAGAGAATGGGGTTGGCCAAGAAGAAGTGGGATTGTCATACAGATGCAGAAAGTAGACAGGTGTATAGGGAGATGGGGTGCATGGCAAAGAGAGTGGTGGCAAATGCTGAGGATGGGGCATCTGAAGGGTTGTATGTAAGGTTGGACACCAAGGATGGAAAATAGGACCTGTACCAATTGTCTTCACAGAGACATGTAGCTAGGAAGGATGTGCAGAAGATAAGGCTGAGAAAGGATAATGGTGGGAATGTATTCACAAGCGAGGAGAGTGTGTCGAGCAGGTGGAAACAGTACTTTGATGGGCTGTTGAATTAAGAGAATGAGAGAGTGAGAAGGCTGGATGATGTGGGTATGGTGAATCAGGATGTGCAACAGATTATCAAGGAGGATGTAAGGATAGCTATGAAGAGGTTTAAGAATAGAGAGGCTGTTGGTCCAGATGACATACCTGTGGAAGCATGGATGTGTTTAGGACAAATAGCAGTGGTCTTTTTAACCAGCTTGTTTACTGTAATCTGGAGAGGTGAGAGGATGAGTGTAGAGTGGATGAAATGTGTTTAGGTACTGCTTATGAGTATAAGGGTGGTGTGCAGAGCTGTAGTAACTACAGAGGGATAACACTAATCAATCACAGCATGAGGTAATGGTAAAGGGTGGTGGAAGCTAGGCTAAGAAGGTAGGTGAGGATTACTGATCAGCAGTATGGTTTCATGCTAGGATAGAGCAGTACAGATGCAAAGTTTGCTCTGAGAGTGTTGATGGGGACATACAGAGAAGGTTGAACATAGCTGTGTTGTGTCTTTGTGGACTTACAGACAGCATATGACAGGATGCCTAGAAAGGAGTTGTGGTATTGTATGAGGTGGTCAGGTGTGGTAAAGGAATCTGTAAGAATGCTACAGGATATGTAAAAGGCTAGTGTGGCAGCAGTGAGTTCTGCATTGAGAGTGCCAGGTGTGTTTAAGGTGGAGGTGGAAGTACATCAGGAATCAGCTATGAACCCTTTCTTATTTGCAGTGGCAATGGACAGGTTGACAGACATGATCAGTCAGGGGTCCCCCTAGACTGTGTTGTTTGCAACTGACATTGTGGTCTGTAGTGAGAGTAGGGAACAGGTTGAGCATACCCTGGAGAAGTGGGGGTATGGTCTAGAGGGAGAGGAATGATGGTCAGCAGGACTAAGATGGAATATATGTGTGTGACTGGGAGAGAGGATGGAGGAATGGTGAGGATGCAGGGAGTGCAGTTTGCAAAGGTGGATAGGTGTAAATACTTGGGAACAACAGTTCAGAGTAATGGCGATTCTGGGGGAGAGGTGATGACATAAGTATAGGCAGGATGTGTGTGGTGGGGAAAAGTGTCATGTGTGATTTGTGACAAGCAAGTGCCATTAAGAGTGATAGGGGAGGCCTACAAGAGGGTAGTGAGACCAGCTATGTTATATGGTTTAGAGACATTGGCATTGAAAAAATAGGCACAAGTCAGAGCTGGACATAGCAGAGTTACTGATGGTATGATTTGCACTGGGTGTAGCCTAGCAGTGTCACAGTCAGTATTGTGCAACACACACTTCAGTAGTAGTCATATAGGTTCATAGGTTCATACTAGGCTTTCTGCCCTAGGGCATTTATAAGCCTAGCCAGAGTGTGTTTGGCTTTCGCCACCCATTTTAAATTAATTTTGCTATGCCTTTTTTTGAGGTTAGTATACTGTGCCTCTGTCTAACAGTGACACAGAAGTGATAGCCGGGGTAAACCTATGATCTCCCATCCACTCATCAAGATTCCTCTTGAAGAGAGTCAATGTGGGACTCTGCCTAACCTGGACTGGGATTTTATTCCAGAGTGAAGGGAGCCTCTGGGTTATGAATCTGTCCCTCCAGCATGTCCTATTTATTTCAGTGCTGAGGTTCAAGTCTCTCGAGTGAGCTCGATGGGATTTGGATTTTCTGAGGTGCAGCATGTCCATTAATTCCGGGTTGGACATGGCTTTATACGTCAGGCACAGATCGCCTCTGAGCAGGTGGTATGCCACTGAGTAGAGCTGGAGTTTCTTTAACCGGGCAGCATATGGCATCTGTTTGAGCCCTTTGATCCTCTTGGTGAGGTACTTTTGGGGTCTTTCCAGTTGCTGCAGGTGTCTGGTAAGGTACATCCCAAAAGGGCATTGTACTCAATTATGGGCCTGATGAGGGATGAGTAAAGAGGTACGATGACCTCCCCTGATCTAGATGTGAATCCCTTCATGATTAGGTAGGCTATATAAAATGTTTTTCTAACCACTTTGGCCACGTGGTTGTCAAATGAGAGATTGCTATCAACTTGGGTCCCCATGTCCCTAATGACTTCTTCTGTACTTAATGGATTACTACCTATGTGGTAATTTGTGGGCACTTTGTTTTTGCCAAAGGGGATGACTATACACTTTTTGGCGTTTAGCTTGAGGCCATGGCTCTGGCACCAGTTGTCTGTTTCTATGAGGCCCTTTTGGAGGATGCTTGTGTTGGCTGGAGAGTTGATTATGGTGCCCAGTTTGCAGTCTTCTGCGAACTTGGTCAGCCACAGTCCTTCCGTGTTGGCCTGTACCACCGAGAAATATATACCGAACAAGAGAGGTCCCAGGACTGAGTCTTGTGGGACGCCACTTGTAACTGGTTTGGAGTCTGACAAGGCTGCAGCAATTCTAACCATGTGGGTTCTGTCCTTGAGCCAGTTTGCAACCCATCTAGTGACATAGGGGTTTATATTTAAGCTGGTGAGCTTATCTATAATGCCCGAGTGGGGTATTGTATCGAAGGCTTTTTGAGGTCCAGGTAGGCTGTGTGGACCACCTTCCCCTCGTCAATGGCCTTGGTGACTGTTTCAAAGAAATTGACCAGGTTTAAGAGGAAGGATCTGCCCTTAACAAAGCCAAACTGGGTAGGATCCAGTGTCTGTAGGTCCCCAATATCTTTATTTATGAGGTCCATGATGATCCTTTCCATAGCTTTGCAGACCAAGCTAGTCAGGATTATGGGGCGATAGTTTCCAGGATCCGTTGAGGCACCACCTTTGTGGAGAGGGACCACTGTTGCTGTACACCACTCTTTGGGTACATATCCTGTAGTAAGGCTAAGATTGAACAGTAGTTTTATGTTTGGGTTTAGCTCTTCTTGGAGTTCATGTAGGATGCAGCCCGGGACACCATCTGGTCCCATTGATGCTGTGTTTTTTGCTTTGGAGAGGGCGGCTCTTACCTGACCATCTGAGATGTCAGGGGGGCAGCACTCTATTGGGATAGATATTTGTCCTTTTGGTGGGGAGAGGGGGGAGAAGTTTGCACTGAACCTGTCAGCTAGGATGTTGGCAATGTCTGTGGGCTCGGTGTATTTTTTGTTATTTTGGACTAATTCTGAGCATATCTGGGAATTCCCACCCAGGTTCCTAACATAACTAAAAAAAGCCTTGTGATTATCCTTAGTGTCCTGTGCAATTTTTCTTTCGAATCTGGCCTTAGACAATTTTATGAGTGCCCGTAGTTTTTTGCTAATACTGGTCAGAGATGCCTTCCCTTTTTGGGATTTTGCTCTATCATGTAGTAGCTTCCTCCTCCTTCTATTGTATAGTTTGTTTATGGCTGGGGTCCACCAGACAGGATGTCTGCCTTTGGAGGATTGGGTCTTGGTTTTATTTGGGATTGCATGATCCATGCATTCCTGAAGGTGTTCATAGAATGCATTTATAAAGGATTCTGCGGTCTGGGCCGTATTTTCCACAGGCCCAGGGGCTTTGAAGGATTTCGCCTCGGTTTTGAGGCGTGTGAAATTTGCTTTAGAGAAGTTTTTCACTGTGTTTTTCTGGGCAGGGGGTGGGGTCGGGATGTGAATATCCAGTGAGATTAGTTTGTGGTCTGATCTTACCAGTGAGGAATACACTTCTGGTCTGGAGCATAGTGTCCCCATGTTGGTGATGATCAGGTCCAGTATGTTTTCCCCACTTGTGGGAGTGGTAACAAGTTGTTCCATAGCATTTGAGTTTATAAATTCTTGGAACCTTTGGGCTAGGGTGTTGGAGCTAGAGTAATGCTCCCAGTCTATGTTTGGATAGTTGAAGTCACCCAATATAATGGTGTTTGGAGAGTCCTTCATATTTTACAGTATTCTCAGGAAGGCCGAGTGGGGTTCGTGTGTTTGGGAGGGTGGTGTGTAGCAGGCTATAAACTGGAAGGCAGTTTTACCCACAGTTAGTTGCACATGGATAGTCTCTGATGCTTCGTGCTGTGCCACCAACCTGGAGGTGTGGGTATCTTTGACGAATATTGATACTCCCTCCTTTGTGGTTCGGTCCAAGTTTTGGGGCTGAAAAGCATGGTATGAGGTATAACCTGGTAGTGCTGGGGTGCTCTCGGGAGCCTTGAACCAGGTTTCTGTTACTGCACAGATATCGATGTTCTCCATGCTAAGGAGAGTTTTGAGTGCATGCATCTTGAGGTTTAGACTTCTGGCATTGAGTAGCATTACTCTTAGTTTCTTATCCCTTGTGATACCTATGGAGGTGGGTTTGTCTTTTGAGCCTTGCCTAAAAAAGGCACTATGGGGGTAGCAAGAGGCTTTGCCAATATCTGAAAGCCCAGGGATGACAGATGCAAGCCGTCCCTAGCTTAAGCATCGTGGCTTGTCGAGCATGTCATCCCAGGTTGACAGGCATTGGATCCCCTTTGAATGACACCAACACTTAAGCCAATTGTTGAAATTGATCATCTTGTCTTCATATTGTGGCATCATTCTTGGTGAGGGTAAGATGCTACTCAAGGTCAGGGTCATACCGGCCTGGGCTACATGCTCAGAGAGCTCCTCTATGTCTCTTTTCATGTAGTCCAGGGAGGTATCTCAGGTCATTCACACCAGCATGGACAATGACTGAGTCATATTTGTACTTGCCTTGGAGTGACCTGAGTCCTTGTGTTATGTGGCGGATCCTAGCGCCGACAGGCAGCTCACCGTGACCTTCTCCTTGTTTAGCCTGGTGAGCGGGCGTCAGTGTGCCTGACGATAGAGTCACCTATTACAAGTGTATCAGGTGTGTTGTTTAGCCTTAAGGGCTGTGACTGTTCGCAGACTGGATATGTGAGCTATGTGTTGGACGTGTTTTGTTTTGGGGTAGCGGTTGCTTGGGTGTCTGCTTTGGAGGTCTCTGCTGCTTAGGCAGATTTTTATTTAGAGCCTCCGAGTATGTTTTTGTGTGTTTATGTGTTTGGTTTGTTGTCATGGTAGGTCTATGTGAGACTGGAATTGTAGTGAGTGTGGTTTCCTTCTCCTCCTGACTGGTTACACTAGTACTGAGTTGAGAGAGCTTAGCCTCCAGTTTGGCTATATGGTTGCATCTCTCACATGTGCTGGAATTTGTTGGGAGGAGGAGAGGGTTGTCTGTGTACATGAGGCAGTTGTAACATTGCCTCAAGATTCCCAGATTCACCAGCTGGACCAGAGGAGATTGACAATTGACCTTTGGACATGCTAGAATAGTATTGGGAATTCCTTTATAATTGAAAAAGGGCCAATGGGGAACAAGGTACTCAAGGGAGTTTGTGAGGGTGTAGTGCTTTTAATTTTTTAGAGCTGACTTATATAATTGCTTTAGTGAGCAAGTGCCAGGTAACTTAAATGCAATGTGTTACAGGTAACTTAAATGCAAAAATGACAAACAGTAACTTTCTTTCAAGTGAAACAAGAAAATAAGTACAGTAAGCAATGCAGATATCACTAGGGATCCACAGAAGTGCTAAAAGGTCGCGTTTTAGGTGGAATTAGCATTTCAGGGAAATAAACAAACAACAAGCATACAAATAAAGCTAGATTCAGCAGGCCTGGATCTAGTCTATGCTACAGCAAACAAGGTGTACCAATTTCAGTAAGAAACAGTTAGAATATGCAGGCACTATAAGCCTTTAACCAGAAATTCCCTGCTCAGAAGGGCAGAGTCCAGCCTCTCCTCCCACAAGAGTGCAGACCGCAATCCTTCTTAACGTAAAATAACTGGCCTGAAGCACAAGTGCTTAAACCAGAACTAATACACTTTTAGAATAACAGACACTGAGCTCTCAATCAGCAGTTCCCAACTTAGAAGGATGTAAGCTACCTGTTCTGCCACCACAGTGCAGGCCACAAACCTTCCTAATGTAAAACAACTGGTCTGAAGCCCAAGTGCTTAATCCAAAAGACTTAGAAATGATAGCTACACTTTAATCAAGTTACTACCAGCAGTAATAAATACAACTGAATACTTTAAAGAATGCCTGGATTAGTGCTCAAGTTATACAAACAAAGCTAGATTCAGCAGGCCTGGATCTAGTCTATGCTACAGCAAACAAGGTGTACCAATTTCAGTAAGAAGCAGTTCAAATATGCAGGCACTATAAGCTTTAATCAGAAATTCCCAGCTCAGAAGGACAGAGTCCAGCCTCTCCTCCCACAAGAGTGCAGAACACGAACCCTCTTAATGTAAAATAACTGGCCTCAAGCCCAAGTGCTTAAACCAGAATTAATACACTTTTAGAATAACAGACACTGAGCCCTCAATCAGTAGTTCCCAACTTAGAAGGATGTAAGCTACCTGTTCTGCCACTACAGTGCAGACCACAAACCTTCCTAATGTAAAACTGGTCTGAAGCCCAGGTGCTTAAACTAAAAGGCTTACAATGAGTTACACCAAGCAGTAATAAATACAACTGAGTACTTTTAAGATGACGCAAAAGCAAAATAAAGTAGGAAAAAACACAAATACAGTAAAATCAGATAATTTTTTTTTTCTTTTTTGGAAAGAGAGAAAGGAAAGAGAGAAAGGAGTAGCAGAAACTAAGCTGATTGGCCTTCTCAAATGCTCTCCCTGTACTGGGTAGAATGAGGTAATGACACTAGACTGGGAGGAGGGTCCCAGATCAAATTTACATTAGGGGTGGGCAACTGCAAAGCCACCAACTATAAAAACACTATACCAACAGCGAGGGAGGGTGGGAAACAAACTGCAGAAATGTTACTCACAGCTGAAAAGCAGCAGTGAGCCTTTAAATGAAAGTTTTAAACAGCTAAAGGAGCCACTAGAAAAAAGAGTTTAACTGCAACAAGTTATCATAAACAAACAACCCAACAGATGCTTAATAAGAGTGGACAATTTCCAGTTAATATGTGAGCCATCGTTTCCTGGGGTGACTCAGGGTCCTGACCTGTGTTCTATGCCACTGCAGACAGACACAGTTTCTATGGCCATAGGTTCTGTGCAGCAATATATCAGTACAGCATGTGTTGTTCAGACATAATATTGTTTGAACTTCTTATTTTCCATGTTTACATGCCTTCTACTATATTCCATTACAAACTTGATTGTATGACATAGCTGTATTTATTTGTTTTCAGTTCAGTTGGTATACTCCATCAGTCTCAGTGTGTTTGTCTGTCTGTATGTCTATTTGTGTGTTTCTGTGGTTGTGTGTCTCTCACTCTCTCTCAGACAGATGTAGGCTGTACATCTCTTTTGTATAGGCAGCATCTTGCCTTTAGTAGGTAATGCCAATGAGCAGCTGATGGTCTGTGCACCTACTGGAGTCACCCACTTGATAATTGCATGTGGAACAGCTGTGGTATCATTCCCATACCCCATGGCATGGAAACACATTCCTGTAACTGAGTACTTCATGTGGGCATTGCCCCTTTTCCTTGCCGGGGAGGACTAATTCACGGAGGTGTGTGACAAATAGCATCACAGAGGGTAGTTGGGAATACCTCTTGCAGCAAACACTGTGGAGACAGCCCAATAAACTGGGGGAGAATGTTCCAGACATACGGACAGAATGTAAGTATTGCTGCTATATAGCTGAACTAATGCTAGTTTGACAGGGTTTGTGTGGATAATGCTGCTCTGCATGAATTTAAGTCAGATAGTGTTATGTGGTTGGCATAACTTCCAAATGTAGGGCTATCCACAGATTGGCCAGAGCTTGGACCCTTATATTTGGTGTGTTACTTACACACTTTTTGGGCTTGAAAATGCAGTATCATACTCTGAGGATTGCAGTCAGTAAATGGTAACATCCATGTGTGTTTCTGACTTCATATCCCTCAGAACAGATATGTTACAACAATCCTGTTACACCAGCAACTTTCTCAGTTTATGACAGCAGTATGTCAATGATGCCCCTGTGCTTGGGCTTCTGCCCTCAAATATGTCAGGCTTTGTCCAGATGTCATGCTGTAAGAGGTGTATAGGTGTAGTATATCATCATATAGAGACTTAATTCCAAATATCATCCCAGTGTTGTATCAGACTTCCAGGCATGTTATGTGTAGAAGCCTTATATATGAGGACAAATCCTGGATGTTCTGTGGACTTTTATACAGTTGAGAGAACTGTGTATTTCTGGCAATTGCTGAGAGACTGTCAGAACTGTGTAGCAGTGTATTGTGAATGTGTTATTTGGCCTGTGTAGGGGGATAGATTTAAATGTTGAGGGTCCTTTTCTATCTGACTTTCCATGCTGCTCCAGCTTCTGTTGCTCTATCAGCTGTATATGTTTGTAGGGGCAGTCCCATACCACAGTCAAGCGTCAGACTACACTGTGAATTGGGAAGGTATATATAGGGGTAGTGTGTGAGTGGCAAACATGCTGATGGTTTTGTTCTCACAGTCCATATACTCTACTGTTCTTGTGGCTTACCAGTATATCACTTTGAATGTGGTGAGATTGGTTCTGGGTATGCACTTTCAAGCTGCTATCTGTTGGTCAGTGCTGTTACATCCCTGTAGTGCCTGACATATTTGCAATTACATGTGTATTCCCCCATAGCAAAATTGGGTGTGTGTCGTGTTAGTCTGCCTGTAGTTTAAATAGTACTTGGTGACATGCCTAGCAGCTCAGTGTAGTTTCCATACTGTGATGTTATGTCCCAATATTTATCAGATGTACTGTTGCCTGGCCCCCATACATGTTGTGTATGTCTGACACATCAGTGGGATGATGTGAAGATGTATGTCAGTGAGTAGTGGGGAGAAATTTGGTTTTGGACCTGGGCTATTCCAGTCAATATATAATACAACAGACAGGTGGGTGTTACTGAATCAACTGTGTCACCTTATCAAGTCCAATATTTTGAATATGTTCCCAGTTTCATGGCTTTACACCCCCCGGTCAGGCTTGGTCCAGATTTGTTGCACTAAGGGGGTTCTGAGCAAACCTCTCGACTGGCAGATTGTTTCAGACTGTCCAGGATTATTGCTCATATGTATGTTCTGTTCCACAGAATCATTAGTTTCATTTCTGTGGTAAATCACTGTGATAATGTGAGAATTTCTGTCTGTAAATGATGAAATACATTTTAGTTTCAGAACTCACATCCTTCTGGACATGTACGCTGATGCAAACCCTGTTACTGTAGAAACATTCTACATTTATAACAGCCATGCATACATTATGTCCCTGTTCTTGGACCATTGTCCCCCCATTTTGACAGCATTTGTCCAAAATTATTACACTAAGAGCTGTAGAGGTATATTGCTGGATATGACTCCTCTACATGTTATAGGCATATATATATAGATATATATATATATATATATATATATATATATATATATATATATATATATATATATATATATATATATATATATATATATATATATATATATATATATATATATATATATATATATATATATATATATCTCTCATTCTATATATATATATATATATATATATATCGATAGATATATATATATATATATATATATATATATATATATATATATATATATATATATATTTAGATGCAGCTATACTGATATATATATATATATATATATATATATATATATATATATATATATATATATATATATGTGTTTTCCTTTTTTGATATCTATACATATGTTTATATAACAATCTGTATGTATATATTCTATACATATTTGTTTTATATGTATAGCTCCATATATCTGATGTATATACTTTTTAATATTTATCTATCACCATACACATCTATATGTGTATATTTATATATACTAAGCATGACTTATGCCACAGTGTTTGTTCCCTACTATACTATACCTGTACTGAATGACATATTTGAAAAAAACAGCACTCATTGTTACAGCTCAGATGGTGTAGTGGTACATTGACCAGACTATGGTGTATAGGGTCCTGGGTTCATGTCCTGGTAGGGCTGATTATTTTGTTGCTAGGCAGAACAGTGGCTGATGGAGGCAGGGTGATTAAGACAGTTTTAAGCAGTTGTAAGCATGTTTGCGTAGGTTTACATGATGGTAAGCAATGCCAACACACATTTAAACAGGAAACTGCTTAGTCTGTGTAGGCATCATGTAGAATCACGCAAACTCACTTACTGCTGCTTACTGCTGCTAACTGCAGCTTACTCCTGCTTACCCCTTGCTAATTTCTTTAAAAGAAAAGAAAAAAGGGGTGATAGGAAAGTGGTGAAAAAGGGTGCATGCAGAAGAAAAACAATATGAAAGATAGCTAGGGATGTGCAGGCAGGTGCAAGGAAGGTTCATAGCTGTCCATTTCTGATACAGCAACAGCTGTGCATTTGTACAAATTTGGAGAGAAATTTGGATACTCAAACCCCTAAGAGAGGGGTGAGGACAACAGCAATTTGTTGATCAGCCAATTAGACCAGATTACCGTGTGAAATAGCTATGTATGGCACAACTTTTTTTGTGGTAACAGATTGCCTTTTTTTTGTTTTGTTTGTTTTATAAGGTGAGAGTGGAATGTTGGGGAAGGATAGTAAGTATATTTGGGGAGGTAGGTTGGGTAGGAAGACAGACAAGAAAGAAAAAACAGCAGGCAGGGGTGGTATATGACACGTGAAGAGTAAACACCTTGGATGGGGATGGTGGTTGTGAATCAGACACCCACAAGCCCCCATATGAATACAATGGGACTGAGGTCCCACCCATGGGCAGTCACCACTGCACCTTCACAGCCCCAAAGGTGGCTGTGCTGAGGGCTGAGCAAGAGAGGCAGGCTGGCTCTCAAGATGCACCATGCAGCCCTCAAGCTGGCATAGCAGATCTCCTTTCGAAGCTCACTACACACCAATCCCTGGCCCTGATGATGGGTGACAGTGTCCTGTCCACGGCCGCTCTACTGATATTCACATAGTCAGAGTTATATATGTGCACTCATAGTGTGTGTGTGTGTGTGTGTGTGTGTGTGTGTGTGTGTGTGTGTGTGTGTGTGTGTGTGTGTGTGTGTGTGTGTGTGTGTGTGTTTGTGTGTGCCACTGCCATACTCTGCCTTGATTTCTATTGATCACCCTGGGTGTGGCCGGCAGAGACCACTAGCTGTGACAGATTGACACTTGAGGGATATTTCTTGGAGGAAACTACTTAGTGTATGTACTTATCTTACTGTCATTTGGAGCCTTGAGGTTGGACAGTGGGCATCGTACACAATGTATAATTATAGCCTTCTTACAGCTAATTTATACCTTTTCTTACCTGGCAGAGCTGTGGAGGAAGTGGCTGTTAACACTACCTGACTGTTTCTACCCATATTCACATAGTCAGGGTTACATATGTGCACTCATAATGTGTGTGTGTGTGTGTGTGTGTGTGTGTGTGTGTGTGTGTGTGTGTGTGTGTGTGTGTGTGTGTGTGTGTGTGTGTGTGTGTGTGTGTGTGTGTGCTACTGCCATACTCTGCCTTGATTTATATCAGTCACCCTGGGTGTGGGTGGCAGTGACCACTAGCTGTGAGAGCGTGACACTTGAGGGACATTTCTTGGAGGAGACTACTTGGTATATGTACTTATCTTGCTGTCATTTGCAGTCTTGGGGTTGGACAGTGGGTGTTGTACACAGTGTATAAGTACACCCTTCTTACAGCTAAGATATACCTTTGCTTACCTGGCAGACCTGTGGAGGAAATTTATGTTAACACTACCTGACTGTTTCTTCACATATTCACATATTCCTGGATGACATTATGCATACAGCTTACTACCACTCCTGGGATTTGAACCATGCCTGTTTGACAGAAAATAGAACAAAGTTTATGTTTCATATAAATGAGCTGTTGAGAAACTGCTGTCTGTTGCTTGACTACTTTCTACCTAATACTTTTTTGTTTGTATAATCTGACCTTGTAATTCTGACAGTCATACATGGCAGACAGTGCTCATACTGTGTATTCATACTTTGACATAGCACAGTCTGGAAAACACTGGTTAACACAACATTCCTATTCAGGTATCAGATCTTGGTGCATGGAGCATTTCATATAGTTAATCTCCTGTTTTACAACTCCACGATCTTTGTCAGATGAGCCTTGATTAATTAATGTTTTCTGGGCTATAGTTGCTGTGCAGAAACTGTAAACATTTCGATTCATACCACCACATACCAAAGTAAACACAACCAATCTGGGGTTTTGACTTTTATTGACAGGTACTGACACCTTTATTGATACATACCCTGGACATCACTATTACTCTGCTAATGTCTCATTTATTCAATACAAACCATACCCATTTTTAAATACTGACAGATGACATTCTACTCCTTTCTATTTATTTACCCTGAATACTACAAGCTAGATTTGTACTCGCCAGCCTTGCAATGCAGCCTTAGCAGCCTGCTGGCATGGGTTTCCATGTTCACAGTCCTCTCATTTGCAGCTGTACAGGAGACAGAGAAACATTTATGCATACCTATCCATCACATACACAGGCTGGAGTTGGAAAACACTTATTGATACTGATACTTACACATGTCTGGGACATTCCTCGCCCATGCATCTTGGACGTACTGGTCCAAGAGCTCCCTCTTCCTATGATTCAAGTCATCAAAGTGGTGCGGGACCTGCTCACCAGTCCAAGGGATGCCAGTGGCACTGGTGATGTCACATGCAAGATGGTCCCAGGCCTCCACTTTGTATTGGGATCCCTGGTATTGGTCCTTCACCAGTCTCCCTTCATAGACTGTTACGAGAAGTCCAACCATGACCCTGGACTCCTGAATGTCCCAGCGCTGCACCTGAAAGTGCGCACCTTCACCAATACCAGCCATAGTGCCTGCAGTGATGAGTTACATCTGATTATAGGTTGTATTCCTGCCTGCAAGGTTTAAATAGGGCTGATTTTCTGCACATCACCGTGATTGGACGGTTTTGAATATGCTGAGCTAAGCTAAGCATCGGGCAAAGCCACTTAGCTAAGATAAGCATTGCTTAGAGATGGTAAGCACTGCTTACCAGTGCACAAATCCACTTAGCTATGCTAACTATTGCTAAGCATACAAATTTAAACGATGCTCACTTCAGCTAAGCATAGCTGAGTACAATTTAGTGTTGTTCAGATTTCATTTTATGGATTATCATGATTGTGGGGATGATTCTTTCTTAATGACATCTTATGATATGTATGTTTCCCTTGCATAACATCCCCCTACATGTTTTCATTACATTATATTCTTTTGTGGCTATACTGTATGGGACACTTGTGTTTATATAGGGGTTTCATATCTGTACTACACTGACACCTCACATTTGGACCTGCTACACTACCCTGATTAACAAATATATATTATTCCCTACCTATTTATAAAAAATATACTTTTAGTGCTGTTTTCACATATAAAAATGAGTGAACCACTGGCTTAAACCATGAATAACTGCATATTAATTTAACACTCTAAGAACTACACTATTTCACTTTGACTGTTGTGGCTGTATGCTTCTATTTAGCTCCTTCAGATGTTTCAGCTATGCTATACACAGCTGCGTGACACACACACACACTCAGCTCTGCTTAAACTTTATTGGGGATGGAAAAAAATAAAATAAATGTTTTTTTTTTTTTTACTTTAGGGCTATTCACATTGCTTTCTGCATCTTAGGGTAGGACATCTGGACAACTACATCCTACATGGGGAATTAGTTTAAATGTTCCTCTCAGGTACATGCTTACTTATTTGGTATGCCAGCATGAACACTGACATACCATTCTGGACATTATCTGTGCTGGACCAGTGTGGAGGGCTGTGCTTTTGTGTGATTTTTAGTGTATTTTGCCCGTGGACACTGTTATGTTATGATAGTGTCCACAGACACTGTTAGTTGGTCTGGTAGTGCTGTACAGTAATTCTAGAGTACAGGGGGCATGTGTACTGTGTGAGCAATGCTCGGACACACACCCTGCATTCATACGCAGATTGTGTCCTTGTGGAGAATACAGCAGAGGACCTTCATTAATATGCAAGGCACGCTGCTGTTCTACATGGGCACAATCCACTCCTTGCAAGAATAGCACTATTCCTCCACGGAGTTTAATAAATCCCAGGGCATATTTTTTTACCATTCGACTTTGTGTTGTTTAAGCTTAGTGGGTTAAAGGAATTTGTTCCTTCAAGTTTTTCTTTCAAGTTTTGATGTCATTTACACAAAAAACATGGCTCAGGGCCAAGATATTGAAAAAGCTTTGGATCTTCCTTAAGTAGTTTCCAATTATTTTTGATAAGTTGTCTTAATCCAGGGGTCTCACTACCGAACCTTAACAGCATAGTTTGTTCAAACTTAGTGCAGTTGTCTATCTGTACTTTTAATGCCAATTGACCTTTAGCAGAAACAGTCTGATTTTTTTCAACACTTTTTCTTTAATGTCAAGTAAAATCTTTTTCTGGGTACACCCATATTTTGAACACGGCCATCAACCTAGACAATTATTTATTAAATTCATCATTGTCAGAAATTATATGGTATGCCCTAACCATTTGTCCCTTTACCAACCCCCATTTTTTGACTGTGCGGGTGGTTACTGTCAAAATGTAACAAAATGTTTGAAAAAGGTGGTTTCTTTTTACTCGTATCTTTAATTAGCAAATGTCTTACTAATAGAAACATCTAAATAGTGTATAACTCCCTTAGAGCAGGAAAAAGTAAACCTTAAAAAGTCAGTACTCAAATTTAAAATGTTTATAAAATCTTTCAGTTCCTGAGGGCTTCCTTTCCAAATAACAAAAATATCATCTGGGCACCTTAAAAACGCAGCTATACATTTTATGTGTGCTCCATAAAATCATATACAAGATTGATCTCATGGTGAGTCAGAGATTCACGTTAATAACGTTTCTTTAAACCACTCTATACCCAAAGTGTGAAGAATACAGGAAAACAAATCAGTGATGTCCACCTTTACCAAAAGCTAATCAGAATTACACATTTCATTGTGAATGTTCTTAAGAAAGTCCCAGGAATCTTTAAGAATATAATCACACTTACTGATAAAGTTGCTTAAACTTGCTGTACACATATAAAGCTAAAGTGTGCGGCCTGAAACCCCACACACAGAACAATAGGATGGAACGGAGGGTGCGAGGAGTTTTGTGAATTTTGGGGACACTAAATGAGGTTGGCACAATGTGGAAAAACAAGTGCTAATGAAATGAACATGTGGTAATGAAAACATGATAATCTAGCAAATTTCAAAGTTTATTAGAAGAATAGTTAACAGATATCACTGATTCCAGTCCATTGTTCACCCATTACTCTTTTTAATTTAAATAACTAAATTATTTTATTCTTTGTCCAGATTTCTTTGCACTAAGAGGTTGAGATGTATAAAGAAACATTACAGTTTCATAATTTTTATTTGTCCACAAAACACGCTTTAAGGAAAATGCAGTTCTATTAACTTCTTGATCGATTTTTAATGACATTTAAAAATATTTCCTCATGTGTGTCTTGTCTACTGTCATACTTTGTGTAGAAAATGGAGTGCCACACTACTTGATAGCTCCATGGGATGTCATTCAAATTGTCACTGTCCTTTCTTGCCCTTAACTCACCTTTCTTTCCTCTATCACCTCAACAACTTGCTTATGATTCTATCAAACATGTAGATAATGTAAATAATGTAAAATAGCTTTTTTTCTCCTTCCTCTGTACTTAATCACATTTGCATATTGTTGTTCTTTGAACTACTCTCCTTAAACTTGGATACTATTTATTGTTTCTGTTATATGATGTTTCTGTATGTTGGAGCTTTGCTCCCCGGGCCTCCACTGCAAACGGACACTTGCTGTCCAGTCAGACTGTCCTGGTCAGCAAATGTTAAATAAATAAATAAATAAATAATGACACAGCCATCCTACATTGATTTTCTGAATTAATATGAAAATAACATCACATGCATACTAGGTCTTTTTATAAAATTCACATATAATTGATGGAGATTGTCTCAGAAGATATGATGGGTGGCCGTGGTGGTGCAGCGGTTAGAGTTGCTGCCTCACAGCAATAGGTTCCCCGGTTCGATCCTCAACTGGGGTGCCTTCTGTGTGGAGTTTGCATGTTCTCCCCGTGGTCACGTGGGTTTCCTCCGGGTGCTCCGGTTTCCTCCCAATCACATGCTGTAGTTGGATTGGCCTGTGCATGTGTGTGTGTGCCTTCTGTGGAAGGCTGGGTGCCAGGCTGGTAACTCAACACCGTAAAACTCCACTGCCAATCATGAATGGACAGGGAAAAGCTGAAAGAAGAAGAAGTCTCAGAAGATATGATACCATGGCAGCGGTTTGACTTTCAGTAGATATATGTTAGTACAACATCCAAACATATTGGTAATACAGTATTTAGTTAAGGGGAAATGGAAGAGTGAGTGTGGGTAGTAGGACAGAAAAAATAGCAGCAGGAGAGAAAAGCAGAATAATGTATTCAGCCTTGATACTAAACTTTGGCAAAATGAGGCAGTGCATTAAGAAATCACTATCAAGAAATAAATGAAGGCAGTATGATTGGACAATGGAGATACAGAATTACTGCCATCACAAATGAAATAATTAAGCAATAACCGATGACATGGTGTGGTATATTGAAGATTTACTCAAAGTTGGTGTGGTTTAATCATGAGGACGAAGCCTGAGCGATTAAATAAAGCCAACCATGGGTAAATTTCTATATACCACAACCACAGAGTCGGTTATTGTTATTATACAATGACATTATTTAGGAAAAAAATTACTTACTTTTCTTAAGTAATGTCTTTGCATAATGGCGCATTACTGTTCTTCTACCGGTAGGGTATACTGCTTCCTTGTGTTGATGTACTGCGCATGCATATGGGACTTGCTTTCCTATGCTTACCCAGTGCATCAATGCTTTGGAAATGTAAGCAACAGAGAAAAGAAAGTCTCCATTGCTCCATTTTTTTTTTTTTAATTTATTAAAAAGAAAAAGGTTTTGGACATTTTATACCAAAGGAAAAAAGTCCGGGTGACCGGGCCTTTTCCGTTGGTATATTGTGGGATTTACAATGGGCATGTTGGCCAATCAGCATGCATATTTTGGAATATTAATAGGGAGTCATTGTATAATTTAATATAAGCAACAGGTACAAGACATCAAAGCAAAAGAAAAAAATACTGTGATTGCCAAATGATGTGGCATCAAAGGTTGGGAGAGACCTGCATCATGTGCCGAGTATAATGAAACACAGTAGAAGGGCAATAGAGAGCAATGTTAACGAAATCAGAAAAAGAAGAAAAAGCAATGTGGAAAAAAATCTTCAGACTTCAGACAGCAGAAAATACAGCTAATTCAGTCAAGAAATTGAATAAAATTTTTAAAGACGCATATGGAATCAAAGAAGACCAACTAAAGGACAGTGATATATAAGAAAATAGTGGCAGAGTAAAAAATGATTCTGAAAATGCAGAGCTATGAAGTAAATATTTTTACCCATATGTATAGAGGAAAAGGGCTATTGATCCAATCAGTAGAAATGGTCAAGGACATGATTATGGAAGAGCGTCAAGAGCGATTTGTGAGTACTTCAGTGGGGTGTGATAGAATTCACTCCACAATTCTTACAGAAATAGGAGGGATATCTGTTAATACCTCTAAATAACCTTTTCAACAAATCATGGGTGGAGGGTAAACTTTCTGAAGTTCAGATGTGATCCATTGGCAAGAGTGAAATGAAGATCAAAGGATAAAAACAAACAGACCTGTTAATCTAAATTCATTAGTGCAAATAAAGTAAAATCGTGAATCCCCTGCTGAGGGGGAAACTTGTATATGGTTGAATCAAGTGGAACAAAGAACCCATGGCAAGATGAATGCACATCATAAAGGTCAAGCCAGGAAAATCTAATGAACTTCTTGAGCTGTTTAGCTCAAGCAGCTACTGTGAAAGTGGATATGGATATTGTCTGCTTAGATTTCATCAAGACGTATGAAAAATATGTGAACAAATTACATAGATTTAGAGTAGAGCGGGTGACATGATGGGTGGCAAGAAGATAAATAAAAACTGCTTCACAAAAATGACTCAGAGATTCATTAGAAATGGAGTACATTCATATCAATGGATGCTTATCAGAGGGTCAGAGCAGATATCAGGTGCTGACAATAGCTGTTTTCAATGTGTTTGCAGAAGATGGAGATGATATTTCCTTCTGTTTATGCAATAATAAGCAAAATATTTACTATGCTAAAAGCTGTAAATAGGATATAAGGGGACCTAAAAACATGACAGCTTAAATTTAATGGAGAAAATAACTCATTTTGTGCAATAACCGACATAATGACTGCACAACTGTAGTTAATGCACTCAATCAAAAAGGAATGTGAAGGTATCCACAACAGTTTGTTCTTTTATAGCAAGATGTATAACAAAGCATTAGAGAAGGTATGTTTATGACCTTAAATGCAAAATAGTGTCACCACTAGCAAACAAGAATTTATTATCCATCAGTGCTGACAACTGGTAACACTCCATATGGAGTGTTGCTTGCAAATTTGGATGCCCCACTAATGCACATATATAAATAGCACAGAGGCAACACAGAGATAGCAGTGAAGGACAACAAAACTAGAATGTGATCTTCAACAAAAGCTGTATTAAAAAAATCAAGTGCTTAAATGTTTACTCTTAGAGGCAAGTAGTAGAGGAATTGATGCATAAAATATTTTAGTACCTCAAGGGAATCTGGTAAGTTGAAGCAAGAACTGAATAAGAATATAAAGACACAAAACAAAGAAGAAAGCTGTCAAATTCCAAGGAGATAAGAGGACATGTTTTTTTTCACAAAGAGGGTGCTGAATAAATAAGAGCAGTCTTCCTAATAATAATATGAAGGCATCAAAAACAGTAGACAATTTCTGAAATTCACTGGAGTGGTACAAGCTAATGGTTATGTTGGCTGGATGAAAAAAAAATATTGGACAGGTTCAGTATCATTTTTGAAATTGCAAGGAAATCAACAGAATATTGATTTAAGTTGTGTTTAGTTGTTTTACCAAAAACAATCCGCAACTCATGTGGTAGTGTATAAAGTCAGTAAAACTGCAGCTGCAAAAACAACTTAATGTTAATGAGCTGCAAGACAATCACTGGGATTCAATAAGCACATTTTTCCATGCAGGAACAGTATAACCACTCCTGCACGGAATATGGCCGAGCGATCCAGTATACTACTGTTCTGACGTGGACGAGCCTGCTTACACTATTCCTGCACGGACACCACTGAATAATGCTAATTACCTCATTTTCTGGTGAAAAACATGCAAATGAGGTGAATTAGTGTTTCAGCAAGCAGGCAGGCATCTGTGCAAGAATAGTGCTAGCTGCAGAAATGTATTTGGCTACTATCCGAATACATTTCTGCAAGAACTAAAACGGAGGCATGACAGCTCAAATAAAAGCATATATTATAATCTTTAGGCATGTCAATGGCCAAATATATGCCCATTGGCATGAAAGAGTGTTTAATATTCATAAAAATAAAAGTTTTTTTTTGGCTGATCATGGCCGTTTCAGCATAGGGCAGTGGAGCGCAAACAGGATCATGCCAAAAATAAAAAAAACAAAATGTGAAAACACAATTTTAAGGGAAATCTGCATTTTGGCATTAAAGTCTATGACATGCAGAATCAAAACAATACCAGGGAACAGTAGTTGTTAAGGGGAAAGGCTCTGGGGTAGTGGAGTAATTATGGACTAAGGCAGTGGGGTATGCAAATGAGGGGAAATTTACTGAATCACAAAAATATTCTAAGTGCCAAACTGCACCTAACCATGTAGGTGCTATAACACAATTGTGTAAGCAGGAAGAGCAGCAGACATGAAAAGGGTGTGTGTCATGCATTGTGTAAGCACATTGGAGCTCCAAGGCCCCCCGATAAGCTTAGCTAAGCAGAGCTAAGCAAGGGGTGTGAGTCTGAGGCTGTATTGACTTATTCCATGAAATGAAAAGTGTGTTCACGTCCAGGGAGGGCCATTTCTCATTGTTTATCCTAGCTAAACAGGTTTGCACAGCGCGCACTGGGTGTAAAACAAAAAAAAAAAAAAAACCCTGGAAATAGCAGGGATGTTTACATTTGGGCACTGGGTTTGTGCGACATGCCTCAGGGCTTAAAAGGGGCAGAAATGGGAAGGAGAAAACAAAGGAAAATAGCAGAATAAAAGCAATCAAGTTCAAATTACATAGCCAGCAGGTGGAATGCATCATAGTCAGCCAATCATACAGGCATCATCTGCAGCACAACAGTATAAACTGTGGAAACACCTTACAGTGTGTTTTTCCCACAAACACTGCATCATTGTTGTACACATGTGGGGGAATTTTAAATTGAAAAAAGTTAGGGGTTGCCATTGCTTTGATCCATCAGTATGTGCTAGAGGCTGAGCGTGGAGAGGAGGATAATGCTGACAACTGCTACAGACCAAAGAGGAGGAGAAGAGTGTTCATACTGAGGGTAACTTACCAGGGGCTACATGATCTGGAGATAGTAGAGCACTACAGGGTGGACAGAGCCATACTTCAGCAAATCACTGAACTGTGCCGGCCTCAACTAAGACCTAGAACCAACAGAGGGGAACCCATCCCAGTGGATACCAAGGTATGTTTAGCCTTAACAATTATAGATACAGGTACTTTCCAAAGACCTACTGGGGACATCATGGGGGTCTCACAGACATCTGCATCCAGAGTACTCCACCAGTTCCTTAATGCCATGCTATCACATGCCGGTGAGCACATTTACATCCCCAACACCCATGAGGAGAAGACCAGCAATATGCATCTCTTCCACCATGTAACAGAATACCCGGAGGTCCTGGGTGCGATATACTGTACACACATCCACATCAAAGCACCACCCGGTGAACATGGTATCATCTACATAAACAGCAAGGGCTTTGAGGCATCAACTGCCAGGTCATGTGCAATGGCCAGGGCATTATCATGAACCACACGTTCATGTGTGCTGGCAGCCCTGAAAGCTATCATGACTCCTACATTTGCCATTTGTCACAGCTGTACCAGACATTTGCCAGTGGGGGCATCCCATATGGCCATCTGGTGGGGGATGCTGGCAATGCACTGGAGCCATGGATGATGACACCAATCAGAAATGCACACACACACCCCACACAAGAATTCCATAATGAGGCACATGCACAAACTAGGATCATTATAGAGCATGTGTTTAGTATGCTCAAGTCACAGTTCCACTGCCTTAACATATCTGGTGGGGCCTTGCAGTACTCTCCAACCACATGTGCACACATGTTCATAATATGTGCCATGCTACACAATATGATCCTGTGGAAACAGCTGCAGCAAGAACAGCATGGGGAAGGGGCACACAGCCCACCACCCTTGCCAAGGTCCCCACAGGCACAGAGGGACACAGAGGAGGAGGCCCCTGAGCCTGCTCCTGTAGGCAGATGGAGGCATGCCCAGTATGCTCAGGTCTTGGCAAAGAGGCAATGCAAAGCACACACACTGACACTTTAGGGAATCCAGTGACTGACACCTCTGTTTGACTTGCACACACAGTAAAATGAATGACACACACATATCACATTACCTGTAACTTACCATGTATAGACAGTGCATTGTGTGCATCCAACATAGGCGTCCCTCAAGCACTGTTCTCACAACTGCCACAGGCACAAGGTAAGTCAGCCTTCTTAACAATAAGTGAATGGACTAGTATTTTTCGATAGCATATCAATGGTAATGCTGCATGCATGCAAAGTAATGGGGTGGCCTACTAGGATAGCAGCAAACTGTCAGTTATGTGGAACACCAGGAAATATTAGCCCAATACTGGCCTCCCCACACTATGCAGTAGTATCTAAGGTGGCAAATACCACTGCAGTATATGTGTGGGGCCAGCTAAATGGGGGTCATAGGTCACAGGAATGGATGTTAGTGTGGCAGTCCAATACCCACCCCTCAGACCCAGACAGCAAGTCAGCTGTAGAAAACCAGAGAGAAATGTCTGGCAAAGGCACACACATGGTGGAAATGTTGAATTACCCCCCTACAGACTCACACAGTGATAGCACAGCAGGACCCACAGTTGCAGTAAGGCTAGGATGGGTAAGAAGTGTAAAACTGAATTGTATGCCATTACAATCTGACCTGCGGTGTTTACTGATATGCCTCTAGTCCCCAAGACAGGGCACAATAGTATGGTAAATGTAACCAAAATGTAAAGCAAATATCAGCACAGTCTGTGCAAATGTGTACAGTTGACAGGTCTGGCCTCCCCATATACCCACAGACATTCAGTAACATGTATGTTTGCAGGGAAATAGCAGCATAGCACACATTAGCAGGGCTGTCCCAATACACATGAAAACATGTTGCATGTCCACAATATGCAGAGGTCAATGAGCTATGCGTATGTGTGGTTAATACTGTCAGGATTTGGCCAGTACGTTCGCCTGGCAGTTGTTTTGGAGTGTCCTAGGTACAGTGCTGTCTTTGACAGGGCCATGTTCAGATAACTGCAGTGCCAACTATTATGAATGTCAATGACACCTGCTGCTCTCCCACTGACATACCTGGAAGTCACAGTGCTATGTGGAATATACTACACATATATAATGAATGTCTTGAAGGCTATGTAGCTGAGGTGCTAAGACTTTTGTGAATATAGTGCTTTTTGGTACTGGTGCCAGTGATTATTTCCAATCATATCTTTTTTTTTAGGTTTGCTTTTACAGTATATATAATGAATATACCTGCAAGTAGAATGCACTCTGTACCCACACCCATAACTCCCAACCTCTGACAACAAGATGTCTGTACAAGGCCAGAAATAAAAGCGGAACAAAAGCACAATAATAAGCATGTGTTGTAAATATCGCCCTTACATACTGCAAAAGTTGGTAGGTTGAGGGGTTTGCAGTAGCGGGACATGTCTGAAGGTTATGCACTCTGAAACAGTAATGTCTGACATTATTTTGTAACATCACTCTTCAAATTTATGTAGCTAACTTGCCATAAAAACACAAGTTTATACAGACAGGATGAAACCTCTAACCAAACATCTGGACAGTCTGCCAAAAAATGGACAGGTGAGAGGTATGGCCACACAAGGATATGGCATCTCAGGTTTGAAAGATACCACACAAGCAGGAGATACCCAGCCAGTATATCAGCAAGTTGCTGGACTATTTACACACCATGCCATCACTCAAGTGGCTATAGCCACACCTCACAACTGACCTTCTTGGGCAAGAATGCACATAGCTACCCTCATAATATTGTTCTATGCATTATACAACTAGTATTCCTCTGGTAAAGCACTGTGATGATCTGAGGATGTTTGACACTAGGTAATGACACAATACATTGCAGTGTCAGACTACAGATATATCAGAAAATGTCTGCTAAACAAACCCAGTACCCTAAGGAAAGTCCTGTGTACTCCTAAGAGGTATGGCTGTAGCACACTAAACCCCAGACCGGAGTACACTTATCTCTGTAATGGAGTCCCACTCTAGCTATAGAATGGCACTCTGGGCATGCTCCCATGTTTGAACCCACAGTGGACTATATGACTGTATTGTGTATATATTTCTGTGCCTACAGATAGCTGTGTACACCTTAACTGCCCCCCACACAG
>NC_056731.1:1973988979-1974121479 GCF_019279795.1 Protopterus annectens
CATGTGTGTGTGCGTGTTTATGTGAGTGTGCGTGTGTGTGTGTGTGTGTGTGTGTGTGTGTGTGTGTGTGTGTGTGTGTGATACTATTTTGAGTTGTGTACCACCCTGTACACTTCCCATCACCCTACTTTTCAAGGCCTGCTGATGTGTGTGTGTGTGTGTGTGTGTGTGTGTGTGTGTGTGTGTGTGTGTGTGTGTGTGTGTGTGTGTGTGAGAGAGAGAGAGAGTGATACCATTTTGAGTTGTGTACCACCCTGTGCACTTCCCATCATCCTACTTTACAATACCTGCTGATGTCATTCCCGTTAAAAATACATTGGCACAAAGTGAAATCAGATAAGCTCCATGGCACATCTGATAACTGCATAACACTATAGTAAAATAAATAGATAGGTAGGAGGTCTAATCTCAATACTAGCAACTGTGTTGGTGTGTGTTTGGGTGTTTGCTTTATTGGCCTGAAATTGTCCATAAATAGACTAGACTAGACTTAAAAGAGAATCATATCCTGTGTGTGTTATACCATTTTGATGTGTGTGCCATCCACTCATGTTTACCACCTCCCTATGGCATTACTTTATATAGCGTGTTAATGGCATCTGCCTCACATGCAGCATGTTAAACCATTGTACAGGCCACACCAGTCATCTCTACAGATGTCTACAGAATATCTGGATGTTTGCAACCTATATGTGATCTGTGTTCCCTAACAATGGCCATGCATGTGATATTGTTGCCAAATAGGTCACAGTTACTGTACTGACACACATGCCAGCATCTGATATCATAACTTACTGAAACATCATGCTGATGCAATGTCTGTTACCCTATCACCTGTCCAGGATTGTAGGAGCAATAGATGACTCCAGTTACTATTTCTGATGGGTTATCTAACCATCCATAAAGACATTCACAACATTACATGTTGCAAGAGGTAGTGGGTTACGTCCCTCTCATATAATGTATGTGGGGCAAGTCATGTGTATGTAGCACTACATTAAAGTGGATATGTAAGATAATGAAACTGTCCATTGCCAACTGTGTTTGTGTTACTGTATGCACATCCCTTGTGTAAGTCTTTAGTGTGTGTATGCAAAGGATATACCATTTTGTCTCCCTGTTTCACCTTGTGAACTCAGGAAAACATACCACAAACCTATCATACACAGTACCATGCATGCCCTCACCAACTGCATCAGGATAGACTGTATGGGAAAGAAATGGCAGGGACAACAGGTGCAGATATGTGAATCTGTTGCAGTCAGTCTAATGGCTAAGCTTGTGAGGGACCTACTGACAGTACTCCAGTAACCTGTTCAGTATGTATGTATGAGCCTGTGGTACTACACAACACTGAGGTGACATGTCTAAAGGATACCTGTCTGTGACAAGGGGTATTTATGCAAAATCACACTGTCTGACAACCGTGTCCATCACACACTTTTGCATGCATACACACCTGGTAAATGTACATACAAAGCCGTACCTTGGCTATGAAACTGTTGGTGTATTTCCACTCTGCCATACTCCATGTTGGTAATGTTTGCAGGGCCACAGCCTGCAGACACCTGGAACACAAACAGAATACAGCATGTCAGACTACATTCAGTCAGTGGTACTAATAGCAATAATGCATCATGGATAATACGGTACATTCACCTTTATGTGTACCCATAACAAATAGAAGCAGATGGCACCTAGCACAGTATTACATATCTACCTGTACTATATTCAGCCTGTCCATCAGACCCATATTAGCATGTCTCTACATTGATGGTATGTATGACAGGGATGTGGCACAGGTGTGATCATATGCACAGGTTGTGGTGTGTGCTTGTCAGAAGCCTAGGCTGGGCCATACAGTTGACATCCATGTGTGTGTGTTTGGAGGGGTATTCTACAAATGGGCTGTGCAGAGGTGCTGTGTGTGTCTGGAGGTGACCTGCCTGTGATACAAATGTGTGCGTATGTATGCAGAAAGTCACACCATGTGGCTGCCTTACATAGGGGTATGTTGGACAGCTGTGGACCATACATGGCAGTGTGTCCAGGTTCACCATCTCCAGCCAAGGAAACATGAACTGGTCCTGTGAGGGGTCTCACTGGCACCACCTGGCCCAAGGTCAGATGTAGTACTGCTTCCTGATGGTGACTGTTGTCTTCTGGATCCGTGTCCCTGATGAGACTGGCCAGGACCACGTGTCCATGGCCTGCTCCGTTGTGATGTGGAAAGCAACCCCCCTTTGGTAATGCTGGTGTCAGTGCCACTATGTGAGTGTGAAGGTGCATAGCCCCGTTGACTCTAAGCTGATGTCGGTGCTGACATACATCCATGTGGCTGATGCCCACCACATGCTCTAGCACAGACATGCCATGGTTGAGGACTGCCAAGGTCTTACCTCACAGTCTATTCATGGCCTCAGTATTTTGGCATGTGGCCTCAACAAGGTCATGTATGTCGCCACGTAAATCTGGAAGAGTTGCATCCATCACACTGAGTATTTGTCTGGCATTGTATTCACTATATGCTTGTGCATCCATGACAGCCCAAAACATGCATCTGGTGACACCTGCTGTGACACTTGCGACAACGGCTTGATGAGCAGCAGTCCTCCTACGAGCACCCCTGTCCATATGCCTGTGTGGGACCTCACTGGCACTCTGGCAGTGTCTACACTCACACCTGCCATAGTCACCACACTAGCCTGTTCCATGCCACCACCTGCCAACTGTCCATCATCTGTGGCTGCTGGGGATGGGGTATGTGTGGGTATTGTGACTGTGTGTGGGAATATTGTGGATGACTGTGGGATGCCAACTGATGGCACATATTCAGCCCCTGACCACACCTTTGCCTGACTATGACCATCATCATTGCCAGAGTCTGCAGAGACACATCAGATTCTGAGTGGGAGGGACCACGACCACCATGACCACCTGAGGAGGAAAGACAGCATATGTAAACTAATACCTGCACTATACTGTTTGCTGCTACACACACACACACACACACACACACACACACACACACACACACACACACACACACACACACACACACACACACACACACACACACACACACACACACACACACACACACACACACACACACACACACACACACATACATGTTAGGTGGCAAGCAGGCATTACACAGACCTCATAATAGCCAACTGGTGACATGCACAACAGAGTCAGACCGCTACATACACACCCTGGTTAGGCCCTCAACATCATGCAATGCAGCCCTTTCCACTTAATGTTACTACTTATATACACCTCTGTGATACATGTGTAGTGTTAGTAGATGATGGGCCTTCAAGTAGCACATACTGCATCCATGTACACATAATTGCTGTTCACCTGCATAGCACAGTGGCAACTCCTGCAGAACATACCTCTCAATTGGACGGTGCAGTGGTGCAGCGGTAGCGTTGTCGCCTCACAGCAAGAGGTTCTCCAGTTCAATTCTCAGCTGAGGTGCCTTCTGTGTGGAGTCTGCATGTCCTCCCTGCATTCGTGTGGGTTTCCTCGGGGTGTTCTGTTTTTCTCACACTAAAAAAACTTGCATCTGGAGCATTTCTCCCCGGGCCTCCGCTGAAAATTGGCTCGTTCCAAGTCGGACTTTCCCAGTTAAAAAATGTAAAATAAAATAAAATGAAAAATAAAAATAAATAGAATTGTGCAGAGTGTCACTGAATGTCTACGTATGGCTCATATTTCTAGTCTGTTCATCATATATCCTGTGTTTGTCTGACACATTACTGGGATGATAGCAGTACTGGTGTCACTAATTAATGACATATTTTGAGTTTCACACTTCAAAACCTGCAGTACATGTATGTTACAACAGAACTGGTTACACTAACAACCTTATAAGCTTACAGTGGATATTATAAGTGTAGACACCCCTGTTGACATGTCAGGTTTGTCTGATATATAACATGAGACCACAGAAATCATTTGATAACATTTCCCACATGACCTATAACCTGTGCAATCCAATTGAAGATCAAACACATTGGTTAGGGGTGACATGTAGAAGTTGAAATATGTATAATAGGCTGGTTGCATGACTGTGAACACCCTTAAACTAATACTCTGTTAAAGTACCTTTTGATTTCATAACAGCAGTCAGTCCTCTTGGGAAGGTGTGTATCAGCATGGCACATCTCGACTTAGCAATATTTGTATACTCTCCCTTGCAGAAGCCCTCCAACTCTGTCAGATTGTCAGGGCATCTCTTCTGCTCAGGCCTCTTCAGGGCACCCCACATATTTTCTATTTGATGTAGGTGTGAACTGTGGCTGGGCCATTCCAAAACATTGATTGTCTTCTGGTGAAGACATTGCTATTTGGATTTTAATGTATGGTATGAATTATTGTTGTGTGGAAAAGTGTAAGTCTTCTCTATCTGCAGCTTTCTAGCAGACACATGAAGATTTTGGGCCAAAAGGGACTGGTATTTTGAACTGTTCATAATCCCCTCCACCTTGGCTAAAGGCCCACTTCCAGCTTATGAACAGCAACCCCAGAGCAGGACACTGCCATCACCATGCTTAACCATGGGGATGGTATTCTTTTGGTGATGCACAGTGTTGTTATTGTGACAAACAAAACTTTTGGTATTGTAGCCAGAAAGTGCAACATTGGTCTCATTACACCAAAACATATTTACCCACATGCTTTTGGGTGACCTGATGTATTTTTCTTGAGAAATTTGCCAGACCTGGATGTTGTTCTGTGTGAGAAAAGGCTTCCATCTTTCAACCCTACCTCATAGGCCAGACATGTGGAGAATACGGGAGATTGTTGTCACATGTAGTACACAACCAGTACTTGCCAGAGATTCCTGCAACTCCTGTAGTGTTGATGTAGGTCTCCTGGCAGCTTCCCTGACCAGTTTGGGTCTTTTATTTTCCACACATTTGGGGGGATGTCCAGTTCTTTGCAATGTAACTGTTGCTCCATATTACCACCACCATTTGATGGCTGTCTTCACTGTGTTCCATGGTATATGCAATGCTGTGTAAATCTGTGTGTACCCTTTTCTGGTCTGATACCTTTCACAAATGATATCCCTTTGCTGCTTTGTAAGCTGTATGTGAACTATGGCTGTTATTGTAGCAGGCAACTGAGTAAATTTAGGATAATCCTGGTTGGACAGCTGACCGTTATTTGTTGTTAATGACATAGTCTCTATAACTGATGGCAGGTGTGTACCCAAGAAGATATAATGCTGTAATAATATTGAAAGTGCTTCAACAGAGTATTAGCTTCAGCCTGTGCACACATATGCATCTAGCTTCTTGTACCTTTTTTATGTGTCATAATTGTTCCCCTAACAGATTTGTTTGTCTTACAATTGAATTGTACAGGTTATAGGTCACATGAAAGGTTGGAAGGCTTCAAAAATGTTTTATTGTGCTCTCATTTTTGTATATCACAAATACCTGGCATTCTAACAGGTGTGTGTCCATCATTTATTTCCACTGTATAACACTAACTTATAAAATATGTCACTAGTTTTGAGCCTTTGTCCCCCCATTTTGTCATTATTTGTCCAGATTTCTTGCAATGACAGGTTGTGAGGTATGCTACAGATATGTGACATCTCCTGCAAATAGGCCCCTGTGATGACCACTGTGATGCAATGCAGTTAACCCCACCACAAATGAACATGCAGATATTGCAAAATGGTTGAGAGTAACAGTTGTGTGCATGATCACATGCATGACCTTAACATGCCTTGGGTAATGGTGAGCCACAACAGGAAAATCCCATACTCACCAGCTTCAGGCTGCTGTCCCACATCCAGACCAAAGGGACCTATGTAGTTGTTGGGGGAGAGGTATTGTCGGCAGACTCACATTTGGCATTGGTGCAAGATTAATGCTACTTTTCTGCACAGGTAGAGTACAAGCTATGATATTCACAATTTGCTGTCCCTTATCATAGATGTCACTTGTGTACATTACTAATCCCTACCCATAAATGCAGTTTGGAGTGACATATGCATCTAGATGCTCTGGAGAAGACAGTAAGACTGCTATGTGATTAAACTGATGTGCACTGTGGCCTTACCTGGACACTCCTCGCTTGTTGCCTGGGTGCCACCCACCTCCACAACTTGTGTTTCATGTGTTTGCTGTCATGTGGGGGTTGTCTCAAGGTTGGCAAGAGCTCCTTTGTTGCTGTAAGTGGGGCCTGTGTGGCTGGACCCCCACCTGTAGCAGTACGGTCTCTGGCCATGGCAGCAGCCCTTTCCCAGGCACAATGTATCATATCAGTTGCCCGATGCCTGACCTGATCATATGTGGGGCCATGGTGGCCCAAGGTGTTAACTCTGTAGACAAGGTCATCCCACAGGACAGACTGCTGCTGCAGATTTTGTCGACTATGGAAAAACAGCACTGCATGGTGCTGGATTATTGCTTCGGTGATAGCTGCAATCTCCTCTGTGGTATATGCTGGCTGACACTGTATGCCACCTGGAAGACATAAACAGGAAAAGCCATCACAGGACCTCAGACACTACCCAGAGTTATTTACAGAGCCAGCACATCGATATTCCCTATCATTAGCCATCACTTACAACCACATCATGCCCCTGTCGTCTATCAGCACAGTATGAAGCTGCATTGCACTCCTGGTCCTGATGTGTTATATTCCCCCCAGTGAGGGCCAGTACAGTGCATAATCTATCATTCATCATTCACACAGAGGGATGACAGTAGCCGTCTTCCTTGCAGATGGGATGTCAATGGTGTTAGTGTAATGGAGCTGGAAGCATATGCCTGAGTTCATGTAGGATGTAGCGAAGGATGTTATCAGGTTCCATGGAGACTTGCTTTTGTTGATTTTGATTAGGCAGCATTCACCTGCTCCCTGATGATGAGGGGAGGGGTGCAGGTGCTGTGCATATCTACCTATTCTTATGGTGAGCCGGATAGTGATGTTTGCTCTAAACCTGTCTGCAGCAGGTTGGCTATAGCTATGGTGTGTGTGTGTGTGTGTGTGTGTATGTGGTGTGATTGACCACCATTACAGGGTGGGGTGGATTGTTGCCTCTGAGATTGCAGACATATGTGAAGATGGCCTTGTGATTGCCCTTGGTGGATCTGTCCAATTTGTACTCATAGCCTTACAGTAATCCACCTGTGATCTTATATGCTTATTCAGACAAAAGTTGACTTGCTGCCTAGTTGGTGCCTACTCCTAATTTGCCCTGTATAGCCAATATAGCAACCAATTATGTGGTTTGTGTATTGCTGCTGTCCACCAAAGGAGATTACTCTACCTTGGTAGAGGCAGGTTTTACAAGTAAGGTATTGCTGAGACTATACAGCTGTGCAAGTGGTCATATAGTTGTAGTTGGCATGGACACAAGGTCATGACACAGTTGGACACCTCTCCAATTTCAACCTGATAACCATACTTATTTTAGTACCCATGTCTGTGTCAGGGCAATGCAACAACCAGTAGCTGTAGAAATCTAACTCTGTTGGATGCACAGAAACTAAGGTTACACATGTGTACAACATGTACATCTTATTTACCTGATGTTCTGCATCCCATGTCCATTGTTATGAGGCAGGCAGGTACACCTACTCATACATACATGTGCACAGGTAATACCTGATATACATTTTTGATCAATGTCAGTATGGCACATTGTATTTACACTCTTACTGCTCGGTCATTCCTGTCAACCTGTTAGGGCAGGACATGTGGAGGATGCCACACATACATGGGGGGGGGGGTGATGGTCCAAAAGTAGTGACACTTTCTTAATATTGCTGTACCACAGTTAAGTCATTTGATAGCACAGTAGTCTTTGCATTCACAGACATACCCTGGAGGATGTCTGATGCTCACATGGCAGGAAGAGAGGAGAAAGGCTAGGAGTGTGGTAGTGAGGAACTTTTAATGTTGGCAGTATGACTGGTATGGGGACAGAGCTAGCTGATATGATGGACAGAAGGAAGGATGATATATTGTGTGTGCAAGAAACCAGATGGAAGGGGGTAAGGTTAAGTGTATTGACGTCAGGTCCAAATTGTTCTATCATGGTGTGGATGGGCAGATAAATGGTTTAGGGGTTATCCTGAAGGAACAGCTTGCCAAGAGTGTTTTTGGAGGTGAAAAGAGTGTCAGATAGAGTGATATTTATAAAGCTGGACATTGATGGTGTAATGATGACTGCTGTTAGTGTGTATGCTCTTCAACTTGGATGTGCAATGGATGAGACAGAAAAACTTTGGAGTGAGCTGGATGAAGTGGTGATAACTATACCCAAGGGTGAGAGAGTGGTGATTGGAGCAGATTTCAATGGGCATGTTGGTGAAGGGGATAGAGGGGATGCAGAAGTGATGGGTAGGTATGCTGTTAAGCAAAGGAATGTAGAAATTGAGATGGTGGTATATTTTGCAAAAAGGATGGACATGGCTGTGGTAAATATATATTTTAACAAGACAGAGGAGCATAGGGTGACATACGAATGGAGAAAGATGCATACAGGTGGATTATATCCTATGCAGGAGGGTCAGTTTGAAGGAGATTGGAGACTGTATAGGGGTGACAGGGTAAAGTGTAGTTAGGCAGCATGGAATGTTGGACTGTAAGATGACATTGGTGATCAAGAAGAGGGTGAGAAGTGTGAGGGTAGCACCGAGGATCAGATGTTGGAAACTGAAAAAGGGTGACTGTGAGGTTGAGTTCATGGAAGAGTTAAGACAGTCAGTGGATGGCAGTGAAGAGTTACTAAATATCTGGGTAACTACAGTAGAGCTAGTAAGGGAGACGACTAGACATGGTGCTTGGTGTGACATCTGGATAGAGGAAGGAAGACAAGGCGACCTGGTGGTGGAATGAGGAACTACAGGGGAGTATGCAGAGAAAGAGGTTAGCGAAGAAGAAGTGGGATTGTCAGAGAGATGAAGACAGTAGACAGGAGTATAAGGAGATGAGGTACATGGCAAAGAGAGAGGTGGTGAAGGCTAGGGATGAGGCGTATGAAGGGTTGTATAAAAGGTTGGACACTAAGGATGGAGAAAAGGACCTGCAATGACTGGCTAGACAGAGGGACTGAGCTAGAAAGGATGTGCAGCAGATAAGTGTGATAAATGATAATGAGGGAAATGTACACACAAGCATAGGGAGTGTGTTGCACAGACAGAAAGAGTACTTTGAGGGGCTGATGAATGAAGAGAATGAGAGAGAGAGAGAGAAGGTTGGATGATGTGGGTATGGTGAATGGAGGAAGTAAGGGTAGCTATGAAGATGATTAAGAATGGAAAGGCTGTTGGCCCAGATTACATACCTGTGGAAGCATGGAGCTGTTTAGGAGAAATTGCAGTGGTGTTTTTAAGGGTTCCTATTAAATGATGGAAGACGCATTCTTTCAAATGCACCTTAATCGAACTTGAAAGCACAAAAAAAGCAAAAATAGTGAAACGGCATATAAGCAAATTCTTTCCTTGGGAAAGAAATTGCTTGGCCGCTTCCATTACTTTTCCATTTTCATGACTGCAGTGTGATCTCAGAGTTGGTATATTTATGCAGGGGTGGTGTGGGTGGCAACCCCCCCCACTTTTTGTTTGTTTGTCTTTTCAGCTTTTCGCAGTTAGGGGTCACCACAGTGGAACTCCAGTCCGCTAATGATTGGAAGTAGATTTTTTTATGGTGCCGAGTTGCCAGCCCGACGCTCAACCTTCAGCGAAGGCATGCCCATTCACGCATGTTTTTCGGAGGCCACTCGATTTTGGGGAGGACATGCAGACTCCACACAGAAGGCACTCCATACATGAATCGAACAGGAGAATCTCTTGCTGTGAGGCAACAATGCCACCGCTGTACCACCGTGGCTTCCAATATGTAATGTTTTAAAATTTTTTTTTTTTTTTTCTTGTGGAGCAGTGATTTTTTTTCCCTGGGAAAACAATTGCTGTTCTAAGCATTCAAGATTGTAAGCTTTCACTTATATGGGTTTGATAAATCATTGTTCACTTTTTTTAAGCGGTCGATGATTTAACATAGACCCATTTTTAAACAGATGTTTAATGAAATCTTGGAAAGTGAGAGGATACATGAGGAGTGGAGAAAAAGTGTTTGGGTACTGATTATAAGAATAAGGGTGATGTGCAGATCTGTAGTAACTACAGAGGGATAACACTGATCAGCCACAGCATGAAGTTATAGGAAGCAGTAGTAGAAGCTAGGTTAAGAAGAGAGGTGATGATTAGTAATCAGCAGTATGGTTTCATGCCAGGAAAGAGCACTAAAGATGTGATGTTTGCTCTGAGAGTGTTGATGGAAAAGTACAGACAAGGTTGGAAGGAGTTGCATTGCTTCTTTGTGGACTTAGAGAAAGCATATGACAGAGTGCCTAGAGAGGAGTTGTGGCAGAGTGCTGCAGGATATGTACAGGGGTAGTGTGACAGTTTTGAGTTCTGCGGTGGGAGTGACAAATGCATTTAAGGTAGAGGTGGGATTAAATCAGGGATCAGCTCTGAGCCATTTCTTATTTGCAGTGGTGATGGACAGGTTGGCAGACAAGATCAGACAGGAGTCCCCGTTGACTGCGATGTTTGCAGATGACATTGTGATCTGTAGTGAGAGTAGGGAACAGGTTGTTAAGACCCTGGAGAGGTGGAGATATGCTCTAAAGAAGGGAGGAATGAAGGTCAGCAGGACTAAGACAGAATACATGTGTGTGAATGGGAGGGAGGATAGAGGAATGGTGAGGCTGCAGGGAGTAGATTTTGCAAAGGTGGATAAGTTTAAATACTTGAAATCAACAGTTTAGAGTAATGACAAGTGTATGGGAGAGGTGAAGAAGAGAGTAGGCAGGATGGTGAGGGTGGAGAAAAGTATCAGGAGAGATTTGTGACAGACAAGTACCATTAAGAGTGAGAGGGAAGGTCTACAAGAGGCTAGTGAGACCAGCTATGTTATATGTATTGGAGACAGTGGCATTGACAATAAGGCAGGAGTCAGAGCTGGGCGTGGCAGACTTACAGATGTTAAGATTTGAACTGGGTGTGAAGAGGGTGAACAGGATTAGGAATATGCATGTTAGAAAGTCAACCCAGGTTGGACGGTTTGGAGACAAAGCCAGAGAGTAGCGGGATTATGTTGGTTTGGACATGTGCTGTTAAGAGATGCTGAGTATATTGGTAAAAGGATGGTAAGGATGAAGCTGCCAGGTAACAGGAAAAGAGGAAGTCCTAAGATAAGGTGTATGGCTGTGGTGATAGAGAACATGCAGGTATTTAGTATGACAGAGCAAGATGCAGAGCACAGGAGGAAATGGAGATGGATGATCTGCTGTGGTGACCCCTAATGGAAACAGCCAAAAGAAAGAGAAAAAGATGTTGTAATGTCAGTCTTCACAGGTTGCCAGTGATTTGCCAGACATAACACAACTCTCTGAGTAAATGACTACAAATATGAGGCACACATATGGTTAGTGTGCATAACACTGGACAGTTGAATGGTATGAGCTCAGTATATCATATGCAGTTCAACACACACATCTGCAACAATAGTTTACTATGCAAATACCCTGTATATGTCTCTCACATTTCTGAGGCAAACATGTATATCATAGTTATATTCACAATTAACATATGGATATCTAAAACATCCCAGTAGCTAGTCTAGCAGTGTCACAGTCAATAATTTTCAGCACACACTCCAGTAGTAGTCATATGTGAGCCATCCTTTCCTGGGGCGACTCAGGTGCCTGAGCTGTGATCTATGTCACTGCAGACAGACCCAGATGCTATGGCCATAGGTTCTGATCAGCAATATATCAGTACAGCAAGTCTTGTTGAGACATATTTGTTGAACTTCCTATTTCCCATTATTACATACTTTCTACTGCATTCCATTACATGCTTACTTGTTGGACATACCTTTTATTTTTTTCAAGTATGGCTGGTTTGATTCCAATTTGTGTTGGTTGGTTGGTTTGTTTGTTTGTTTGTCTGTCTGTCTGTCTCTCCCTCTCTCTCCAAGATGCAGGATATACATCTGTTTTGCATAGGCAGCAGCTTGCCTTTTGTAGGTACTGCTCATGAGCAGCTGATGGCCTGTGAACCAATTGATGTCCCCCACTTGCTAATTGCATGCATAACAGCTGTTTTGTTATTCCTATACCCAATGGCATGGCAACACACTTCTCTGAGTACTTCATGTGAGCATTGCCCCTTTTCCTTGCCTGTGACGAGGACTTCATGGAGGTGTGTGAACAACAGCATCATAGAGGGTAGTTGGAAATACCTCTTACAACTTCAACTGTGGAGACAGCCCAACAAACTAGGGGAGAATGTTCCAGACATAGGGACAAAATGCAAGTATTGCCATTATACAGTTGAATTAGTGCTATTTTAACAGGGTTTGTGTGGACATGGCTTTTCTGCATGACCTTAAGTCTGACAGTGTTATGTGGTTGACATGACTCTCATCTGTAGGCTCTCCGCAGAGTGTCCAGAGTTTGGGCTCTCATGTTTGGTGTGTTCCTCAGACATTTTTTGTCTTTGAAAAATCAGCAGCATACTCTGTGGATTGCAGTCAGTAAATGGTATCATTCATGTGTATTTCTGATTTCATATCGCTCAGAAAAGATATGTTACAATAAATCCTATTACACCAGCAACTGTCTCAGTTTATAACAGCAATATTTCACATATGCCTCTGTTTTTGGGCCTCTGTCCCTCAAATATGTCAGGCTTTGTCCAGATGTCATGCAGTAAGAGGTTGATAGGTAGGGTATATCATTATTTATTGCCTTCATTCCTGCTACCATCCGAGTGAGGTATCAGAATGCCAGACACGTTATGTGTTAGAGGCCTTATATATGAGGACAAAGCCTGGATGTTCTCTGAGACTCTGAACAGTTGAGAGGTCTTTGTATTTCAGGTGATTGTTGATAGACTATCAGGATTGTGTAGCAGTGTAGTATGTAAATGTGATTTGGCCTGTGTATAGAGGGCAGTAGATAGATGTGTTATGGCTCCTTTTCTATTTGACTGTGCATGCTGCTCCAGTTTCTTCTGGTCTATCAGCTGTCTATGTTTGCAGGGGCAAACTGAGATATGTCCTGTACCATGGTTAGGCATCATATTACACTGTGAATTGGGCCAGTATATGTAGGGGTAGTATGTGAGCAACAAGCATGATGAGATGTTTTTGTTCACATGGTCCTTATACTCTACTGTTCATTTGGCTTACTGGCATGTCTCTGTGACTGTGGTGAAAATGGTTGTAGGTATGCACTTTCACACTGGTGTCTGGCTTTCAGTGCTGTTACATCCCTGTAATGCCTGCTATATTTGCAAATACATGTGTAATTCCCCGTAGCAGATTTGGGTTGGTGTTGTGTCAGTCTGACTCTAGTTTGGACGGTTCTTGGTGACATGCTTAGCAGCTGTGTAGTTTTCCTAATGTGATGCTATGTCCAGATATTTGTAGGATGTACTGTTGCCTGGCTCCCATAAGTGTTGTGTATTTCTGACACATCAATGGGATGATGTGATGATTTAAGTCACTAACTGGTGAGAGGTAATTGAGTGTTGGGCTTGTGCTATTTCAGTCAATATATGTGAGGACAGACAGGACGGTGGTACTACAGCAACTGTGTCAGATTATCTACTACATTATTTCAGCTATGTCTCTATTTTCATGGCTTTCTGCCCCCACTTTGTCAGGCTTGGTCCAGATTAGTTGCACTAACGTTTCTGGGCATACCTCTCAACTGTGTGGATTGTTTCAGAATGTCCAGGTTTATTGCTCATATTTCTGGACTGTTCCACAGATTCATTATTTATATTTCCATGGTAAATAACTGTGATGACCTGAGGATTTCTGTCAGTAAATGATGACATACCTTTCAGTTGCAGAACTTGCATCCTTCAAAACATGTATGCTGAAACAAACCCTGTCACTCTGGCAACATTCTACATTTATAAGAGCAATATTTAAAATATCTCCCTAGTTTTGGCCTCCCCCCATTTTGACAGCCTTTGGCCAGATTTCTTGCACTAATAGGTTGAGAGATAGGGTTCTAAGGTATGACTCCACTACTTGTTATGAGCATAAATAAATATATATATTTTTATATGTATATCTCTATTTATATCATGTATATATTTTTCCATATATATGCATCTTCTGACATATTTACATGTGTATATGTATATATACAAAACCTGACTGATTCTACAGAACCTTTTCCCTACTGTTGAATGACTCTACTGCATGATATATGTGAAAAAGCATCAGTAATCCCTCCAGCTCAAATGGTGTAGTGGTACATTGTGCTGACGGTTTACTATTGTTTCTTTGAATGGAAAAACATTTTCCATTCAGAAAAATTAATAGTAATACTGAAATGAAACAAAACGAACAGTGACAATGTTCAACCAAATGCTCGACGCATTTGACTTGACATTGTTGTCAAAACCACAATGCGATAGCCGTATAGGAGCTGATATAAATCAGACTCCTATACAACAAATCACATTTTTGCAGGGGTGCAAGCCCCCCTGCACCCCCCATGTGGGGGGATGAGCTCCCCACACCCCCCCGACTTATATATTCTAACTCCGAGATTGCACTACAATAAGGATGTGGATGAATTTCCAGTCCCTACTGTACTGCGATCTCCGTGCAGATAGTCGACTTACACTTATGCGAATGGAGGAGTGGATTTGCATAAGTGTAGTTGACTATCTGGTTTACAAATGTTTGTGCACTCTACATTCTGATGTTCGGCACATTGCAGCCATCAGAATGTCGTTTGCACAAACATATGTAAACCTGTGCTGCCTATGGTGTAAAGCATCCTGGGTTTGAGACTTAGCAGCACTGATCACTTTGTTGCTAGGCAGAACAGTGTCTTATGGAGACAGAGTGATTAAAGCAGTGATAAGCAGGTTTGCACAATGCTAAGTGATACTAACATACTGTTACCCATACAGATGCTTAATCTGTGTTGGCTTCACTTAGCATCGCGCAAATCCGCTTACTACTGCTTACACCCATGCTAAGTTTTTCAAAGAAAAGAAGAGAAAAAGGGGTAATAGGAAAGTGGTGAAAAAAGAGGCACACAGAGGGAAAACTATTATGAAAGATAGCTACGGATGTCCAGGATGGGTCTAGGGAAGGTCCATAGCTGTCCATTTATTATACAGAAACAGCTGTGCATTTGTACAAAATTTGGAGGTGAATTTGGACACTCAAACCCCAGAGAGACAGATGCCCTTTTCTTTTTTTAAGGTGAGAGTGGGATGTTGGGGAAGAATTGTAGGTACGTCTGGGAGGTAGGTTGGGTAGTGAGACAGACAAGACAGCAGATAGGGGTGTTATATGACACATGGGGGGGTAAACACATTTGACAGGGAGGATGGTTGGGAATCCAAAGCCCATGAGCCTCCATATGGTAACAGTGGGACTAAGATCCCCACCCCACCCATGGGCTGTCACCACTGCACCTTCATACCCCCCAAAGGTGGCTGTGATGGGGGCTGGATAGGAGGGGCAGCCTGCCCCTTGAGGTGCACAAGACAGCCCTGAGTCTAGTGCAGCTCCTCTCCAAACTCGAATTGAAGGGTGCTGCACACCAAACCCCAGACCTAACTGCAGGTGACAGCCTCCTGTCCATACCTGCTCTCATGGGGAGACAGGTCCCTTCCCTGCAGTGGTTCCACCTGATGGTGGTGCAGGACCAGTAGATGAGGGAGATCCGGGTTGGGTCCCAGATATGCTGGGGCTCAGTGCTAAGGCCAAATAAGGTGGGACAGGCAGATCTGCTGGGATCTGCCTTCCCAAAAGCGCTATGGTGTTGAGGTTTTATAAAATATGTTGGTTAGTCATGAACAACACACTTCAAAATTAGTTATAACAACATGCATGGGTGTTCCAATTAACCCCATAAAACAGATTTGAAACAGTTGCATAGCAAACAGAACACATGCATGAATGGAACAACAGTATGAATCATAACAGCATGCCAGTAACATTGACAGCAACAGAACACCAACAATGGTAAGTGAACAAGATATGTAACATGCAAGCAATCAAATATATTAACAATAATATAACACAAGTCCCAACATTAGTGTTGGAGCACAACATACCTGCAGTATATGAGTAATAATTATTGATGCAGATGAAGGGTGGGAGGAGAGACAGAAATCCATTAACAACTGTTTATGCTTCTACTTTCCACAAGAGTACTGCTCAGTACTCTATGGGTCTGCCCTCACTTTGCATCTACCTATGGCTACAGCTTCTGTAGTACAAACATACTTATTAAACTGTCAGCCTGGGATGGTATGAGGCAAACTGACAACTCTGGGTACATGACTAGAGGGGACTTGTACATGTCAGGCTAACATATCTGGCACAGGAGGGATACCCTGAACTGCTGTTATGTGAGTGCACGACTGGCATACATCAACTGGTTTCCTATCTGTGTCCAGGATTATTTGCAGCAGTGACCACTAGCCGTGACAGCATGACACTTGATTGACATGTATCGGGAACATATCTCTCAACCACTTAGGGCATGACATCTGGACAAAGCCATATATAGGAGTGGAACAAAGGCTCATAAATATGAACAATTTTTAGATATTGCTCTTACAAACTGAAAACATTGATAAAATAACAGGATTTGCATTTGCATGACCTTTCTGAAGGATATAACATCTGATACTTGTATGTCTATCATTATTTTCTAACTTCAGTCTATAATGATTTGCCACTGATTTGCCATGACACCACTACTTTATGTAAAATGGACCAAGAATCTGGGACAAATATCTGGACATTCACTGAATATCTCTGCAGTTGAGAAGTATGCTTCAGGAAGAGTGCATATTGGATGTACCTACTCTGCTGTCATTTGCAGGCATGTGATGGGACAATTGAACAGTTGTACACAGTTTATTAGTATAGCCTTCATACAGTTACTGGCAACATTTACTTATTTGTAAGACCTGTGGGGAAAATATCTATTAACACTACCTGACTGTTTTTACATTTATTCCTGATGCTTTTGTGTGTAGATATGCACACATCGTAGTACCACTCCCTGGATTTGAAAAGTGTCTGGGTGTGCAAAATTAACAACTAAGCTATTTCACATCACACTGAGCTGCTGGGGAGCTGCTGTTTTTTTTCTATTAATGGTTTTTGCATAATAGTCTCTTGGTTAGACACTGAACTTCAATCCTGTGATGCTTATATGACAGATAGCTATTGTACTGTGCATTACTCCTTTGGATTACTACAACCTGGAAAGCAGAGGTTAACACAAGGCAATGCTGCATGGTACACACATTAATATTTGACATGTTACTATTCAGGGTTCAGAGCTTAGTGCAGTATATATTTCACATTTAATTTATATCTCATTTTACAGCTACATCATCTACGGTTTCTGCTAACAGCTTGTTCACAGATGAACCTCCGTTAATGTATGCTGTCACAGCCATATTTGCCATAAAGAACCTGTATACATTCTATATATGTCTACAACAACATACCAGAATAAACAGAGCAGTATTTTTTAAGGGTCTTTATTGTACTTGTCAGTCATACTTTTTTTTATTTATTCAGTTCACACTGTAACAGTATACCTACTAGCAGTAAGCAATGTACTCCTTCTTAGCTATTTTAACAATATACTGCAAAATATATTTGTACTCACCAGCCTGCCGGCACAGCCTCAGCAATCTGTCACCATGGGCATCAATGTTCACAACCTTCTCTGCTGCAGCTGTAGGAGAGAAAAACACACATTATGCATGTCTGTCTATCACATTCTCAGGCTAGTATTTGCTACACACTACTTGATAGTGATACTTACTCACTACTGGAGCATTCTGTGCCTGTCCATCTTGGATCCACTGGTCCAAGATTGATCCTTTCCTACGCTTTAGGTCAGCATAGTGGTGCCGTACCTGCTCACCAGTCTGGGGGATGCCAGTAGCACTGGTGAGGTCAAGTGCAAGATGGTCCCTGTTCTCCACTTTGTATTGGGAGCCCTGGTACTGGCCCTGCACCGGACTCTGCTCATGGATTTTAACTAGGAGTCCAACCATGACCCTGGACTCCCGAATGCTCCAGCGTTGTGCCCAAAAGCGCACTTCCTCTCCTACATCAGCCATTGTATCTGCACAGAAGGACTATAACAGATTATGGCTGTATTCCTGCCTGCACCATTTAAATAGTGAGATATTCCTGCCCTTTGCTGTCATTGGACCATTTTGAAAAGGTTAAGCTCCGCTAAGCAGTGCACAAATCTGCTAAGCCATTTTAACACTGCTTAAAGGGGAAATTGTTGAGCAGTGTTTAACAGTGGGCAAATCCACTTAGCTGAGCTACCTGCTGCTTAGCATTCATGTCTTAGCAATGGTTACACTTGCTTAGCTTAGCTGAGCATTGCTAACCCTAGCTCACTTTTAATTTTTTTTTAAATATATCAGAGGGCTGACTTCATTTAATAAGTGTATATGATGTACTTTACATGACATCTCTCTATGTGCTTTCCTTACATTGGCAAGGGGTGTGACTATACTGTATGGGACACTTGTGTATACATGGGTGGTTTCACATGTTATATGCACTCACACTTACATTGTACACCAGCTACACTACCCTGGTTGACAAAAAACAGTTGCTACATAGTTTAAGTTAAAAAAAATAATTTTAACACTACTTTCCCATATAAAAATAACTTGCCTGTCTTGGTACTTAAACCATGAACCCCTGTACAGGGAGCCAGGACTCTAACAACTACACTATCTCAGCTCAGAAATTTTACCTTTATATTTGCATTACTCTCCTATGGGATGCTTAAGCTATAGTAAGCAGAAGGCCATAATGCGCACACTCGCTTAGCTAGGCTTAAACATTCCTTAGCCTAGAAAAATATATATAATATTTTTATTATCTTATTATGTTATATAGTAAGTATTGTGGTGTTCTGACAAGTCATTGAGGACTGCAGTCAGAAAATAATGGCAGAAATTTGCTTTTAGACTTCTATCCTTCGGTAATTCATGTTAATGCATGACCTGTTTTCTATCAACTTTCTAAGTTTGTGAGAGCAATATGTATGATGTGTCCCTTTTCAGGGATTTATCCCCCTATTATTTGTGCATTTGTACAGGTTTCCTGCTTTAGCAGATTGCAGAGGTGTCATATGGCACTTTTACAATGCAGGGTGTGTGTCACAGAACCTGTCAGACACGGACACCCCCTGCATTGCTTTCCCGCTGCCATATGTATTTCAGTGTCCACAGACAATGAAATGATCATTTATTTCCTTTCAGTGTCTACGGACACTGGAATACTGGCATAATATTAGAGTAATTCTCTAATATTATGCCAGATCATATTAGAAAGTGTCATACAGCACTTTCTGAGTGCAGGGGATGTGTTCAATGTCCGTACACTACTTGAACACACCCCCTGCAATTGTTCACAGTTCGTGTCCATGTAGGTTAAACAGCAGCTTGCCTTCATGAATATGCAAGGCACGCTGCTATGCTATGCGGATAAGAACCACACCATGCATGAATAGCACTATTCCTGCTCGGAGTTTATTGAGTCCCAGGGAATAATTTTGTTAAGCAATTTTGTCTTTTAATCCTAAGTCTTCTTTAGAATCATTTTCCTTGGTATTAAGCATGTTGTAAAGTTGTGGTAGATAGTGCAGATGTTAAGATTGCAAGCTGTAGTTCATGCAATACCAGGCTCGATTCTCTTAGCCCTTGTTTGCTTACTGTGTGATGTTAAGCAAGTCACTTAATTGGACATTGTTTCTGGACTGGTCTTGAAAAGAGACTGTATGTCCAGTGGATCTACCTAGATAACAAATAGGTATTATTATTATTATTATTATTCTATATATATCAAGCTTTGAAAACTGATTCCAAATGTGAATAATTATATATTAGAAATATCTGACAGCTCTAACACCTATTGGTCAGACAGCATTTTTTTTAAATAAAAGAAGAATATCATGCTAAAGCTGGAGACAATTTTCCATTCTAAAGAAAATGATATAGCTCTACATGAGCACAAAAGTAATACTAGATGTGAAGTGCTAAGTAATGAATGCTGTTTAAAAACATTTTTTTACAAAGAAAGAATTCCAGTGGAATGAAAATAGTCACAATTGTCACTATAGAAATGAAATAGCATGGAAGCGTTGATAAATGCAAAGAAAACTGTGGAAAAACGTTATCCTATTATTATCAGCATGGTATTTTGGAAAGTGTAAAAACTGCTAAAATAAATAAAATGCACACACATTAGAGTGACTTTCTTATTAATTATACTCATTAAAAAAGAATAATGTGATGTGATGTTCCATGGCAATTATCTTACTTATAACTGAAACATATATAAATTTAGCTAATGTGACAGTTTCAGAAAGGGAGTGGAAGTTAACAAATTCCATATGAGTAATTAAACCCATAAGAGAACATGAGACTATAGTAGAACTGAAAACAACATAGAACTCCATCACTGAAGAAGTGGAAAAATCTCATGCACTAAACCACTTTTTATATAATTAAAAGTATGTCAGATTATTTAGCCGTAATGAAATTGTTACCTGCACCTTCCCTTTCAAATTCAAAGCCAGTTAAGTTACTCTTTTTGTGACTGCAATTTTTAAGGCTGATGTGTTAAATAACAAAATATTGAAATACCTTCAAATGTCAAATAATACACAAAAAATACAAAAAAATGAATGCAAAAATCAGAAACATTAAGTGCATTACTCAACTATCACATCTTTTATTAACAAAGGGAAAGCAGTGTTGTATCATGCATCATTAAAATATTACTGTGCAACATGAAATACAGAATATTCATAAACATTTTAAAGGGATTTGTTTTAATGGAGTATTACACTGTTTACAGACTTTTTTAAATAAATGACTGTGCAAAATATCTCCATCTACAATTGTATATAAAATGTTCCAGCCAGCAATGTTAACAAAGGTACATTTGAAGTATTTAAAATGCAAATGAAGGGACCCAGAAAGTGCAGTATTAAAGGTATGAGGGTATGTGCAGGTGGGAAGGTGGGGGTAAGGAATTAAAATAAAAGACAAATTATGCTTAATGAAAAGGTGGAAGAACATAAATACTATTTACTATATATGCATGTATATGCATGCATTAAGCATATGTGTACTATATAATATTAATGTCTGCATTTGTATTATATAACAAACACACACACACACACACACACACACCTATTATTTATTTGACATACATTTGTTTATCAGGAAAGTCTGACTGGGCATGAACAAATGAAACGATTTTCACAGGAGGCCCAGGGAGAAAAGCTCCATTGCTTTATAGCATATCTATCTATCTATCTATCTATCTATCTATCTATCTATCTATCTATCTGTGTGTGTGTGTCTATATATATATATATATATATATATATATATATATATATATTATATACACACACACACACACACACATACATATATATATATATATATATATATATATATATATATATATATATATATATATATATATATATATATATATATATATATGGGTCTACGTCACATAATTGAACATCCAAATGTTCGACTTTCATATGACCGTGACCATATTATCAAAGATTTGAATGTTCGACAATGTAAAAAAAAATAAATAAACAAAACAAAAAAAACTAAACAGTGCTAGCAGGGATCAAGCCCCCCCTCCCCGCTGCACCTCCCACAGCCCTTGTTATTTAACTATACCAACTCCAAGACCGCACTACATTGTGGTAAAGGGAAATTTTCCCATTCTGCACTCTATGGAGATCCCCATTCAGACTGTTCAAACTTTTAGAAGTTCAATCATATGGTCTTGGCCATATGAAAGTCGAGCTTTTAAAATGATGACCATCTGAAGGGGATATATATATATATATATATATATATAGATATATATGAGCATATATATATATATATATATATATATATATAATATATATATATATTTATATATATATATTATATATATATATATATATATATATATATATACGGGTCCCTATCAGTTAATCGAGTTTTCTGAAACTTGAAAATCATATGGTTGAGACTATATGATCGAGCTTTTGAGAACTTGAAGCTCTTGAATGGAGATTGTGGTAAAGTGCAGATTGGGAAATTTACCCTTTTCCTCACTGTAGTCCAATCTCAGAGTTGTTATATGCTATAGTATTGTGATCTCAAATAATTTTGAGACACCAGCTTATGCAATCATTGTTGCACAGTATGTAGGGTTATATGTGAATGCCAGTGACTGAAAGTGTGAATACAAAGCTGCAAGGTAAATACAATAACCTGGCTAAAATGGCATCAGCCAAGATAAGATAGTGCTTATAAATAATTTCTTTCTTTATCAAGGCATAATTATCAATATTATTAAATATTTATGTTGAAAATAATTCTGCTAATAATCAAATGTCACATGTCAGATGTAAACTAGCTGTAAGATTTCTCAGTGCTTTTTAGAAATGTCAGCTCAGCCTGCTCTATTAGGATAGAAATAGCCTGGAAACGTCACAGCAGAGAATGGCTCTTCTATCAGAGGTTTTATAAACATGCATAAACATGTATTAATTAAGCAATAATCCATGCCTGGGTGTGAGTAATGCTGGATTTACCCATGGTCGGCATGGTTTGGTCACGAAGGCGAAGCCCAAGTGGCCAAACAAAGACAACCGTGGGTAAATCCTGCATTACCCACACCCAGAGGTGGGTTACTGCTATTCTACAATGACATTATTTAAGAAAAAAAATACATAGTTTTCTTAAATAATGGCATTGTATATCGCCTCCTTGCTGCCCTTCTGCAGCTGTACAGTATTCTGCGGCAGTTCTGATATACTGCGCATGCGTATGCTTACGCAGTACATCAGAGCTGTGGGGTGGAAGCAATGGAGAAAGCAAGATCTCCATTGCTTTTTAGAAAGTGTCTCACTATGTTAAAGGAGTTTAACATAGCAGGACACTTTCTGAAAAGCAATGAAGATCTTGTTTTCTCCGTTGCTTTAGAAAGTGTCTTGTTATGTTAAAGGAGTTTAACATAGTAAGACAGCTTTAAAAAAAAGCAACAGAGATCTTTCCTTTCTCCGTTGCTTTTATTAAAGCTGTCTCACTATGTTAAACTCCTTTAACATAGTGAGACACTTTCTAAAAAGACACGGAGATCTTGCTTTCTCCATTGCTGTAAGAAAAAAAAAAGACTTATACTAATGGAAAAAGTCCAGGCGACCGGACCTTTTTCCATTAGTATAAGTCTGATTTACAACGTGCACGCTGACCAATCAGCATGCACATTTTCGAATATTAATGGAGGGGTCATTGTATAATCAATAATTTTCTATTTCTATCAAAACATTCCTAAACCATATGTGTAAAGAATAAACAGAATGTAAAATATGTGCTCTGTAAAAATGTACATATATGCTACAGACATCAAAGAATAAGAAAATGTATATTATTCTATTTCATACATTATCTATAAAATGAATGACAGGAGCAGAAGTTGTGCCTTACATATGCATGCTGCAGATTTTATCATCATCTTTTTTTGGCTATTCCCGTTAGGGGTTGCAACAGCGGATCATCTGTTTCCATTTCTTCCTGTCCTCTGCATCTTGCTCTGTCACACCAATCGCCTGCATGTCCTCTCTCACCACATCCATAAACCTTATCTTAGGCCTTCCTCTTTTCCTCTACCCTGGCAGCACCATCCTTAGCATCCTTTTCCCAATATACCCAGCATCCCTCCTCAGCACATGTCCAAACCAACGCAATCTCTCCTCTCTTGCTTTATCTCCAAACTGTCCAACCTGAGCTGACCCTCTAATATACTGATTCCTAATCCTGTCCATCCTAGTCACACCCAGTGCAAATCTTAACATCTTTAACTCTGCCACATCCAGCTCTGACTCCAGCCTTTTTGTCAATTCCACTGTCTACAACCCATATAAGATAGCTGTTCTCACTACCCTCTTGTAGACCTTCCCTTTCACTCTTATTGGTACCCGTCTGTCACAAATCACTCCTGACACTCTTCTCCACCCATTCCACCCTGCCTGTACTTTCTTCTTCACCTCTCTTCCACACTCACCGTTACTCTGAACTGTTGATCCCAAGTACTTAAACTCATCCACCTTTACCAGCTCTACTCCCTGCATCCTCACCATTCCTCTACCCTCCCTCTCATTTACACATATATATTCTGTCTTAGCCCTGCTGACCTTCATTCCTCTCCTCTCTAGAGCATATCTGCACCTCTTCAGGGTCTCCTCAACCTGGTCCCTACTCTCACTACAGATCACAATGTCATCTGCAAACATCATAGTCCACGGGGCCTCCTGTCTGATGTCATCTGTCAACCTGTCCATCACCACTGCAAATAAGAAAGGGCTCACAGCTGATCCTTGATGTAATCCCTTCTCCACCTTAAATGTATCTGTCACTCCCACCGCAGTCCTCACCACTGTCACACTACCCTCGTACATATCCTGTACCACTCTTACATACTTCTCTGCCACTCCCGACTTCCTCATACAATACCACAACTCGTCTCTTGGTACCCTGTCATATGCTTTCTCTAAGTCCACAAAGACACAATGCAACTCCTTCTGACCTTCACTGTATTTCTCCAACAACACTCTCAGAGCAAACATTGCATCTGTAGTGCTCTTTCCTGGACTGAAACCATACTGCTGATCACTAATCATCAACTCCCTTCTTAACCTAGCTTCCACTACTCTTTCCCATAACTTCAAGATGTGACTGATCAATTTTATCCCTCTATAGTTACTGCAGCCCTGCACATCACCCTTATTCTTAAAGATAGGTACCAAAACACTTTTTCTCCACTCCTCAGGCATCTTCTGACTTTCCAAAATTTAATTAAACAATCTGGTTAAAAATTCCACTGCCATTTCTCCTAAGCACCTCCAGGCTTCCACTGGTATGTCATCTGGGCCAACAGCCTTTCCATTCTTCATCCTTTTCATAGCTGTCCTTACTTCCTCCTTGCTAATCTGTTTCACTTCCTGATTCACTATCCCCACATCATTCACCCTTCTCTCTCTCTCATTCTCTTCATTCATCAGCCCCTCAGAGTACTCTTTCCATCTACTCAACACACTCTCCTCGCTTGTGAGTAAGTTTCCCTCACTATCCTTTATCACCTTTACCTGATGCACATCTTTCCCAGCACTGTCCCTCTGTCTAACTAATCGGTACAGGTCCTTTTCTCACTCTTTAGTGTCCAATCTCTCATACAACTCTCCATAGGCCTTATCCTTAGCCTTTGTCACCTTTCTCTTTGCCATGCGCCTCATCTCCTTATACTCATGTCTACTTTCTTCATCTCTTTGACATTCCCATGTCTTCTTCACCAGCCTCTTCCTCTGTATACTCTCCTGTACTTCATCATTCCACCACCAGGTGTCCTTGTCCTCCTTCCTCTGTCCAGATGTCACACCAAGCACCTTTCTAGCAGTCTCACTTACTAGCTCCGCTGTAGTTATCCAGCTATTTGGTAACTCTTCACTGCCTCCCAGTGCCTATCTTAACTCTTCCCTGAACTCCACCTCACAATCACCCTTTTTTAACTTCCACCATTTAATCCTTGGCACTGCTTTCACACTCCTCCTCCTCTTCTTGATCACCAACGGCATCCTACAGACCACCATTCTATGCTGCTTAACTACACTTTCCCCTGTCACCACTTTACAGTCTCCAATCTCCTTCAGACTGGCCCTCCTACATAAAATATAATCCACCTGTGTGCTTCTTCCTCCACTCTTGTATGTCACACTATGCTCCTCCCTCTTCTTAAAATACGTATTCAACACAGCCATGTCCATCCTTTTCGCAAAATCTACAATCATCTGACCTTCTGCATTCCTCTCCTTAACACCATACCTACCCATCACTTCCTCATCCCCTCTGTTCACTTCACCAACATGCCCATTGAAGTCCGCTCCAATCACTAGTCTCTCACCCTTGGGTACACTCACCACCACTTCATCCAACTCACTCCAACATTTTTCTTTCTCATCCATCGCACATCCAACTTGTGGAGCTTATGCGCTAACAACATCCATCATTACACCATCGATTTCAAGCTTCATAAACATCACTCTCTCAGACACTCTCTTCACCCCCAAAACACTCTTGGTATACTGTTCCTTTAAGATAACCCCTACCCCATTTCTACTGCCATCCACACCATGGTAGAACAATTTGAACCAGTTTCCTAAACACCTGGCCTTACTCCCCTTCCATCTGGTCTCTTGCACTCACAATATACCAACCTTCCTTCTTTCCATCACATCAGCTAGCTCTCTCCTAAACCAGTCATACTGCCAACATTCAAAGTTCCTACCCTCACTGCTACACTCCTAACCTTCCTCCTCTCTTCCTCCCTTCGGGCATGCCTTCCCGCTCATCTTCTCCTTTGGCCAACAGTAGCCCAATTTCCACCAGCACCCTGTTGGCTAACAGTACTGGTGGTGGTCGGTGTTAACCCGGACCTCGACCGATCCGGTATGGAAATATGAAATGTTCTCCGCATAAGTCATTTGGCAGAGGTTTTACGCCGGATGCCCTTCCTGATGCAACCCTCCCCATTTATCCGGGCTTGGGACCGGCACAAAGAAATGCACTGGCTTGTGCATCCCCAGTGGCTGGGTTGCAGATTTTATATGAAGTTTTTATTAAACTTTTGTATTATTTGATAAACTGGGTGGCCACAGTGGTGCAGCGGTTAGCATTGTTGCTTTATAGAAAGAGGTTCTCCTGTTCAATTCTTGGTTGGGGTACTTTCTATGCAGAGTCTTCATGTCCTCCCTGTTGTCATGTGGATTCCTCTGGGTGCTCTGGTTTCCTCCAAAGACATGCTGTAGGTGCCTTGGACACTCTGGGTGTTCTGGTTTTCTCCCACATCCCAAAGACATGCTAAGTAATGGATGCTATTTAAAAAACATTTTTTTACAAAGAAAAAATCCCAGTGGTATGAAAATAGTCACAGTTGTCACTATAGAAATGAAATAGCATGGAAGCCTTGATAAATGCAAAGAAAACTGTGGAAAAAACGTTATCCTATTATTATCAACATGGTATTTTGGAAAGTGTAAAAACTGCTAAAATAAATAAAATGCACACACATTAGAGTGACTTTCTTATTAATTATACTCATTAAAAAAGAATAATGTGATGTGATGTTCCATGGCAATTATCTTACTTATAACTGAAACATATATAAATTTAGCTAATGTGACAGTTTCAGAAAGGGAGTGGAAGTTAACAAATTCCATATGAGTAATTAAACAGATAAGAGAACATGAGACTATAGTAGAACTGAAAACAAAATAGAACTCCATCACTGAAGAAGTGGAAAAATCTCATGCACTAAACCACTTTTTATATAATTAAAAGTATGTCAGATTATTTAGCCGTAATGAGATTGTTACCTGCACCTTCCCTTTCAAATTCAAAGCCAGTTAAGTTACTCTTTTTGTGACTGCAATTTTTAAGGCTGATGTGCTAATTAACAAAATATTGAAATACCTTCAAATGTCAAATAATACACAAAAAATACAAAAAATGAATGCAAAAATCTGAAACATTAATTAAGTGCATTACTCAACTATCACATCTTTTATTAACAATGGGAAAGCAGTGTTGTATCGCATCATTAAAATATCACAGTGCAACATGAAATATGGAATATGCATAAGCATTTTAAAGGGATTTGTTTTAATGGAGTATTACACTGTTTACAGACTTTTTTTTAAATAAATGACTGTGCAAAATATCTCCATCTACAATTGCATATAAAATGTTCCAGCCAGAAATAATAACAAAGGTACATTTGAAGTATTTAAAATGCAAATGAAGGGACCCAGAAAGTGCAGTATGAAAGGTACGAGGGTATGTGCAGGTGGGAAGATGGGGGTAAGGAATTAAAATATAAGACAAATGATGCTTAACGAAAAGGCAGAAGAGCATACATACATACTATTTACTATATATGCATGTATATGCATGCATTAAGCATATGTGTATTATATAATATTAATGTCTGCATATGTATTATAGAGCACACACACACACACACACACACACACACACACACAATTAACTTTTATTTAGCGAATGAGTTCTTCTGTTGAGTGCAGATTTTGTTGTATACATTAGCAGATGTAAAATTTTTTGAATTATAGTACAGCTGAGTTACAGATTATTGACTATAGCATAATTCAGGTTTATTTCCCATTATTTAAGTTAGGGGATATAAAAACTAGTCTTTTATATGTGTGTGTGTGTGTGTGTGTGTGTGTGTGTGTGTGTGTGTGTGTGCATGTATGTATGTATGTATCTATCTATCTATGTGTGTGTGTGTGTCTGTGGTGTACATATATATATATGTATATATATATATATATATATATATATATATATATATATATATATATATATATTTATATATATATATATATATATATATATATATATATATATATATATATATGGGTCTACATCACATAATTGAACATTCAAATGTTTGACTTTCATATGGCCAAGACCATATGCTCGAACATTTGAATGTTCAACAATGTGAAAAAAAAATAAACAAAAAAAAAACTAAACATTGGTAGCAGTGGTCAAGCCCCCCCTGCACCTCCCACCCCCTGCTATTTAAATATACCAACTCCTAGATCGCACTACATTGTGGTAAAGGGAAATCTTCCCATTCCGCACTCTTTGGAGATTCCCATTCAGACCATTCAAACTTTTAAAAGTTTGATCATATGGTCTTGGCCATATGAAAGTCGAGCCTTTAAAAGCATGACCATCTGAAGGGGACCTATATATATATATATATATATATATATATATATATATATATATATATATATATATATAGGTCCCATTCACAATGCCGAAATTCAAGAATGCCGACAGGTATATGGCCGAAAAACTATATGGCCGACATTCGGAATACCGACAATGGGAAACCGGCATCTCCCTATAGTGCAGAATGGAAAGATTCCCATTCCTGCACTGTAGTGTGATCTCAGAGTTGGTATATTAAAGTTATGAGGGGGTGGGGGGGTGGAGCCTCCCGGGGTAGATGCAGGGGGGGCGGGCGTAGTCCCCCTCCTAGCAGTTTAAAGGAAATTTTATTTTCCTTTCTATGGATGATATGCTTATCTGTAGTGTAGGATATTATATTTGAGTTGGGGGGGTTGTGTGCATGTGTTTGCGTGTGCTGTATCAGTAATGTAGCGTCGGGATTTTGAATTTCGTAGTTTTAAGGTTTCGGTGTTTACATAGTGAATCCATATATATATATATATATATATTTATATATGTATATATATATATATATATATATATATATATATATATATATATAGGTCTGTATCAGTTGATCCAGTTTTCTGAAACTCGAAAATCATATGATTGAGACCATATGATTGTGTTTTTGAGAACCTGAAGCTCTTGAATGGAGATTGTGGTAAAGTGCAGATTGGGAAATGTACCCTTTTCCTCAGTGTAGTGCGATCTCGGAGTTGTTATATGTTATAGTATTGGGATCTCAAATAATTTTGAGACACCAGCTTATGCAATCTTCGTTGATCAACATGTGGAGTTTTATGTGAATGCCAGTGACTGAAAGCATGAATACAAAGCTGCAAGTAAATACAATGCCTGGCCAAAATGGAATCAGCCAAGATAAGATAGTGCTTATAAATAATTCCTCTCTTTATCAAGGCAGAATTATCAATATGAATACATATTTATGTTGAAAATAATTCCTCTAATAATCAAATGTCACATGTCAGATGTAAAATAGCTATAAGATTTCTCAATGCTTTTTAGAAATGTCAGCTCAACCTGTTCTGTTAGGATAGAAATAACCTGCAACCTGGAAAGGTCAGTGCAGCTTGGAACAAGGGTCACATACTGACACACTCTGATGTATTGTAACAGCAGAGAATGTCTCTTCTATCAGAAGTTTTATAAACATGCATAAACATGTAGTAATCAATAATTTTCTATTTCTATCAAAACATTCCTAAACCATATGTGTAAAGAAAAAACAGAATGTAAAATATGTGCTCTGTAAAAATGTACATATATGCTACAAACTTCAAGGAATAAGAAAATGTATATTATTCTGTTTCATACATTGTCTATTAAATGAATGACAGGACCAGATGTGTCTTACATATGCATGCTGCAGATTTTATATGAAGTTTTTATTAAACTCTTGTATTACTTTGGAAGTTGGGTGGCCACAGTGGTGCAGCGGTTAGCATTGCTGCTTTACAGCAAGAGGTTCTCCCATTCAATTCTCGGTTGGGGTGCTTTCTGTGCAGAGTCTTCATGTCCTCCCTGTGGTCATGTGGATTTCCTCTGGGTACTCCGGTTTCCTCCCAAAGACATGCTGTAGGTGTCTTGGATACTCTACATTCACTATGGCTGTTCTGGCTTTCTCCCACATTCCAAAGACATGCTGCAGGTGGATTTGACATATGATGATAAAGCTGAAGCAAGAAATGCTTGTGTCTGTACTTGATCCAGAAAAGGAAAACCTGTTGTAGTAGCAATTTTAAAATAAATGCATGACCTGATTAGGACACAGTGTATGTCTAAAGAGGCAGGACTGCATCTGTCAAAACAATATATAAAGTGCTGTACTCATTTGTAATCTTTTTCAGATACATGAGAAATAAACTGTACTGACCCTGGGATGCCTTGCTTTTGTTTATTATTTATCTTTATTTTTTCCTCTAACTGCCTGTAATTTTTCCTCATAAATGCAGTGCTCATAAATACTTTTACATTATATATAAGTTGCATGGGGTGTGGGGGGGTGAAGGGGGGCTTGACCCCTGCAAAAACATAAAAAAGTGTAGATGTTTTTGTGTTTTTTTTTTTTATGCTTGAATTTTCAGAAACTTGATTTAATGGTCTCGACTGTTTGAATTTAGAATTTCTGAAAATATATATCTACATGCATAGATACACATATATGTCTATATCTATCTATCTGCGTAGACAGATATATATATATATATATATATATATATACATATATATATATATATATATATATATATATATATATATATATATATTCTCACATTATACTCTGTTGAGTCGTATGTTTGTCACCAGAGTGAAATGTTTGGGAAATTCATGTTGAAATGGAAGATTGTATGCATGTGGGTAAGATAAATTTGAGTTTGCGTTTTAATGACAGAACTTTTAGATTTACTGAAAATTTCAGCATTTGAGGTTAAGTAAATGTGTGATTACTTGTGGGCTAGGGTTAAAGGACTAGTGAAGGTAATAGTTTTTGTCCTGTGCAAGTGTGATGATCTTTAAGATGTGAAACTAAGTTACTTGAATACTGGTTGTGCCACAGAAAGGGTTTTTCATAAGGTAAGGTTTAGGTTTGAGGTTTAGGGCAAGGGAAGGTTAGGGATGGGCAAGGAGGCTTGCGAAGATGTGTATATATGTGTACTGCAGATGAAATATATATATATATGTGTGTGTGTGTGTGTGTGTGTGTGTGTGTGTGTGTGTGTGTGTGTGTGTGTGTGTGTGTGTGTGTGTGTGTGTGTGTGTGTGTGTGTGTGTGTGTGTGTGTGTGTGTGTGTGTGTGTGTGTGTGTGTGTGTGTGTGTGTGTATGTGTGAGTGTATATATATATATATATATATATATATATATATATATATGTATATGTGGATTCACTTTATAATTTCAAAATACTGAAATATTTCAGTATTTCGAAATCATAAAGTCAAACACCCATAATCTCAACAGCTCACAATCGCGAAGCACACAATCACGAACACATACAAACTACACACCACACAACACATACATCGTCCAACCCACACTACAACAAACAAAACACACACAAACACAAAAACACAAACAAACCTACACTACATGTAAGCAGGGGGGCAAGCCCATTACATCCACCTACTTATATATTAACTCCGAGATCGCACAGACACAAAAAGGAAACACACACCCACATATTTCACAGTCCCTTGCACACACACAAACATCACCCATATACATACATCCACACATTCAAACAGACTCAAACTCCCACACATAACCCTTACAAAACACTCACTTACCTTCAATTGCACCTACATCCATACATGATACACTCCCAACACTGCACGTCACATACCGTAAGACGTAACCATGAATTTGAGATATTCAAAATCACGATTATGCACTTTCGCAATTTTCAGTTTTTGACTTTATGATTTCGAAATACTGAAATTCGGTATTTCGAAATTTTAAAGTGAACCCATATATATATATATATATATATATATATATATATATATATATATATATATATATAGATATATATGCATATGTATAACCCGGGGATTCAGTAAACTCCGTGTAGGCTTAGAGTGAAGCCTACATGGAGTTTACGTGTTGCGGAATGAGCAGCAGCACTAATTGTGTATGTATGCTGCACACCCCGCTTAAATATAATCTAGTTCTGTTTTATGGCCAGCAACAGTTTTGCCAGCCAGAAAGCCATATTAAGCAGCATGAACACCTGCAGATATATACACCTGCTTATCTACGGGCAAACTCATTCTGTGGAATTGTGCAGAAAGCCACAATGATCACTAGGGTTTTTAGTAACTCAAGCTATACAGTTCCAACACATTACATGAAAGTATATTCAGTGAAGAGTAGTGTGCAAACCTGTTTCAGGCATACTGAATAACATTTCTGCAGCTGATCAGCAAGGGTACAGAGACTGCATTAGAAATAATTATTCAGGGGAAGTGTGTGTATTGAAAAGGGACACACAGCTGAATTGTAGGAATGAACACAGAGGAAGAGGACAGGTGAAATAAGGTAATGTACAGCAAACGAGGACATGTCAATGTATGTGCACCATAACAAAAAGATGGTTGTACCATAAGCAGTAGTCACATATGTGCATATTATATTACATATTGTTGTGTACACCTCCTATGAGGGTATAATCATATCAGCTCACAGTTATTCTATATTATGTGACTGTCATACAAGGTAATATATCAATGGAGAGGATTATTTGTGATATAAGCATCCTGACATGTACAATGGACAGAACATGTATCAAGGATGGTTTATACAATACGGGTTAGGTGCATGTTGTGAAGCTGTGCAAAATGAGTTGCCTGAAGATGAATGTAATGTCAGCATAAACCTCAAGCCAGCAGGATCCATAGCAATAGGCTCATGGACAACAGTAGGCAGAAGCACACACAATCATGGACAGTATCAGAATAATACCACCATTAGTCCCACGTCTTTGACATAACATATGTGATTGCAAGTGATTATACATATTCTGCAAAAAGACCCTTGTACATGTCATGATTTATCAGCAATCTATGAGGGGAATCAAGCACACCTTCCTCAAAATTTAACATTTGTCTAAAGTGTTAGGAGAGACACTGTTACATCTGTAATTGAAATTAAGAGCAATCCTAGCTAGCTGACAGGTGTGCATGGCATATATATGGCACAATCCACACTGTCATGAATGTAACCCATGGCATCAATGCTGCCAATCAGCTATGTTTTTACTTTGTGCATCATAGGAACATAAAAAAATAACAAAAAAAATACTTAGGTATGGCCGATAAGATGTGTGGAAGCACACTGTGGCAAATGTGATACACTTGAGTAGTTCATCCCTGGAAGATGTGTTGGGAGGTACATAAAAAAGGGTGCATTGTACTCAGTTATTGGTGTGATGAGGGCTGTGAACTGCATAACTATAATGCTCTTTGATATGGATGTCCTGCACATGCTCAAGAGTTGTGTTACATACAAGGGAGTAGTCACCACTGTGGGCACATGCTGCTGGGTGTTCCACATACCATCTACCTCAGTGAGTAAAGAGGTCACATACCACTTGATCTGCTCATAGGTGTGTGCTGACTATATTGTAATTAGCTTGCATATTTTCATTCATAAGGGAAATAATCCCTCCACCATGATTTTTGTTCATCTCATGTGTCTCGTGACTGTGGCAACAATCCTTTGTGTGTGCTGATACTGTCTGTATTATAACAATACCACACTTGGAGTCAATGACTGTGCACAGTCTACAGTCCTCCATAAAACTGGCTTGACAAAGGATGTGTAAGTCAGTTTTCATGTCTGACACTTAAATAATGGACAGGAAATGGTCTATCACAGAGCCCTGTGGTATGGACCTGATCACTGGACTGCAGATATAGATCACTTCACACATTTCAAAATATTTATCTGTCTTTATGTGATCCAGTGGTCTACTCACTTGGTGATATATGTGTTTATGGCCACTTGTGACTTTCTTAGTAATACCTCAATGTAAACTTGTGCCAAATGCCTTGACCAGGTCAAGTTACACAGGATAATAGTGTTGTCATCATGCATGCCCTCAATGACCTTCTTGAGTACATTGAACAGCTGTAACAGACATGATGTAGCAAATGTTGAGCAAATCACACGTGTTTGGTACATAGTCAGGATACTACATGTGTCCTTTTAAAAAAGGTCCATGATGACTTATTGGTCACAGATGAGGAGATTCAGGATGGGTCTATACATGCTTGCATCAGGTGATGCCCCCCCCCCAGTCAGCATGATGCATGCTGATGTACACCCTTCTATAGAAACACAGGCTATCTGGAGGTTGTGTTGAAGTATGGATTCAACTGTGTCTGCTAGATCCATGTTTTGAGGCATGCTGTAGGCAACCTGTGATGTTGTCAGGGCCCACTGATTCTGTGTTATTAGCTGTAGGGAGCACACAGACGAGCTGCCCTCCTTAGAATAAAAACTGAGTAATGTTTGCATGTATACTTTGGCTTATGGTCAATGGTGACAGCGGGGTGATGTGTGAGACAAACTGTCAGCTAGCGGATTGTCTTATTCCTCCGATTGGGTGTGTCTGGTGGCATCCACACACAGATGTGTGCTGAGCTGTGTATTTCCCTTAACATTTCACATTTATTGGAATAAATGGTTTGTGAAAAGACCTCCAAATACAACTTTGGTCATTCATTACAATCCACATACTGGTACTAAGTACACGGTACAATGTCATGTACTTATGTCAAATGCACAGCTTATTCCTGTATGTTTTTCATGCACAAGCTGTGTCTGAGCAGTCTGATGCCATATCAGGACACATTAGAGATCAGTTGTTTGTGGCTTATGCAGAACATTTCCTGACTCAAGAGATAATAGTCACATAATGGTTCTGCTGACCACCTCAAAAATCCTTGAGGATTGCAGCACAACTCACATGCAATGAATTCCACAATGTTACAACTGAATCAAAACAGGTGATACACTGGTTGTGTATATTACAGTATAACAACATGTGTATGAAACAAGACCTATGTAACCATGGGCAGGATTCACGAAGGCTTGCACGGAGTCTAAGAGTAGTGTAAGACTCCATGCAGCCTTCGCGATCCAGTAACAGTCCTAAATTCCATGTAAGAGACCAGCTAAAACGTCTCTTACACGGAGTGGGCGTGGATATGCTAATCACCTCACTTGCAGCCCAAAGGCATACAAATGAGGTAGATTAGAGATCCACGAAGCCCAAAGCAGCCTGTGTAAGAGCCGTTTTAGCTGCAGAAATGTACTCAGTTGACAACTGAGTACGTTTCTGCAAAAACCACAATGGAGCCATGTCAGCTCCAAATAAAGGGTGCATATGTGTCAGGCAGCATGTCAATGGCCAAATATGTGGCCATTGGCAAGGTACCCCGATGCAAATATGAAAAATAAATATTTTTTTTTTCGGAGATCGCCGATGTTTAAACGCAGTGCAGCCCCACACAAACAGGCTGCGCTGTATAAAACATAAAAATGAAGGTTATAAACCCACAAATGTGGGTTTTATGCAATACATGGATTTACAATGCAGGAACCAGCAGACCAAAAACAACATGGCCACCGTTTAGTGGTTGCTAAGGGGGGAAGCTGAGTCTAAGACATGTAACTAAGCATTAGTAGGCAATCTGATGTAAATGAGTGTTAGGATACTGAATTCCACTGTCACATAGCAAATGAGCACATTCTGAGTAGTGTAAGAGATACATAAGGGGGAGGAATAGAGTAGGAGATAGGTGACATCACAGGGGGGAATGGCAGAAAGAAATGCAGTTCATTGGAGGTCAGTGTTACATGACAGATGTCAGACACATATCATGGAACATAAGCATGGGAAAGGCAAGAAATGGAAGGTGTACACTGTTGCTTACACCAAAGTTTCTTGCTGGGCGTGCATGCGCACGTGTGCGTGCCATGAAGCACGAGTAGGGCAGTGTGCACGCGTGTAAGGCAGACTGAGCATGTGGGAGCCTGTTGGCAGACTTGTAACACTGTTTGCGCTGGTGTGCGCGCATTTTAACCCGAATAAGCAGATTCTGAACCGTGTAAGCATGTGTGCACACATGTAAGCCACTGTGAGCGTGTTTCTGCTGGTATGCACGTTGTTCCCCCAGAGGAAACAGAGAGGAAAAAGGAAGCAACAGAATTAGTAGGAAGCTAGCAGGGAATACTGCTGGAGCTAGCAGGTGAAAACAATTAGAAGCAGGCAATTACACAGGCAGAATAGTAGCTCAGCCATGCACTTAAAACTTGCAAACAGCAGTGCAGGATGTTTCTCTCAAGAGACACTGCAAGACAGGAGTAAGCTATTAGAAGTGAAAACTGAAAAAGCTGAACTCAGAGCAGAAATGCTACGGGCTGCCATAGCTGTCATGAGGAGACATAGGGTACTTGCTGAGGGTGGTGACAATGCAGATGGTGCCAGACAACCCACAGTGAGGAGACGGAGAAGAGTGTACAGGCCCAGGGTCACCTACCATGGGTTACATGAGCTGGAGATAGTAGAGCGCTATAGAGTGGACAGAGACCTCCTGCAGCAAATTGACGAGCTGTGCAGGCCACGCCTCACACACAGAACCAACAGAGGGGAACCCATCCCAGTGGAAACCAAGGTATGTGTTGGCCTAAGAATACAAGCAACAGGTACCTTCCAGAGACCAACTGGTGATATGATAGGGATATCACAAGCATCAGCCTCCAGGGTACTGCACCAGTTCCTGGATGCCATGTCAGCACATGTCGATGATCATGTATATTTCCCCAATGCCCGTGAGGTATTGGCCAGCAATATGCGTCTCTTCCAGCAAATAGCGGAATACCCTGAGGTAGTGGGTGCAATAGACTGCATGCACATATGCATCAAAGCACCAGCTGGTGAGTGGGGTAGGGCCTACATTAACCGCAAGGGCTTCCCCTCCATCAACTGCCAGGTCATGTGTGATGCCCAGGGCATAATAATGAATGTGTGTGCTGGCTGCCCTGGGAGCTACCATGATTCCCATATCTGGAATTTGACACAGCTGTACCAGACATTTGCCAATGGGGACATCCCACATGGACACCTAGTGGGGGATGCAGGTTATGCACTGGAGCCGTGGCTGACGACACCCATCAGAAACGCACACACACCTGAACAGGAATGCCATAATGAGGCACACGCACAAACACGTAATGTAATAGAGCGTGCGTTTGGGCTGCTCAAGTCACGGCTCTGGTGTCTGGACACATCTGGTGGAGCCTTGCAGTACTCACCAACTACATGTACCCAAATTGTCATGGTATGTGCTATGCTACATAATATGATCTTGTGAAAACAGCTGCAGCAGGACCAGCATAGGGCCGGGCCAAACAGCCCCCCGCCATTGCCAAGGCCATCACAGGCAGAGCGTGACTCGGAGGAGGAACAACCTCAGCCTGCCCCAGTAAGCAGAAAGAGGCGTGCCCATTATGCCCTGGCCTTGGCAAAGAGGCAACACATAGCACATACACCGGCTCAGTAGGAACCCTGGGAATGATACCCCTCTCTGACTCACTCATATAATAACAGGGATGCCTACAATTACATAACCTGCTCTCAAACATGTACAGGGAGTGTAGTATGTGCATCTGACAGAGGCAGCCCTGCAGTGCCACCTGAGGCATGAATGCCATGTGTTAAGCAATGTAACACCATGTAGTATATGCACACTTGATGACCCTGACTAACATCCTACCTTCACCAAGCATGATGCCACAATATGACGATGAGATGATCAATTGCAATAATTGGCTGAAGTATTTCAGTTAGTCAAAGGGGATCCAATGTGTGCCAGCCTGGGATGACATGCTGAGCATGACATGATGCTCCACCTGCTAGGGGTGGTGTGCACCTATCAGTCCAGGCCTTATGGATACTGGCAAAGGCTGTTGTTACCCACAGCGTGCCCTGAATAGGTAAGGCTCAAAACACAAACCCACCTCCATAGGTATCACAAGGGATAAGAACCTAGAAGTAATGCTACCCAATGCCAGAAGTCTAAACAGCAAGATGCATGCAGTCTAAACTCCCCCAGTATGGAGAATGTTGATATCTGTCCTGTAACAGAAACCTGGGTCAAGGCTCACAACAGCACCCTAACGCTACCAGGTTGCACCTCATACTGTGCTGTACAGCCTCAAAACATGGAACAAGCTACAAAAGGAGGGTGACTAGCAATAATTGTCAAGGATAACCACACCCCCATGTTGGTACCACAACAAGAAGCAGCACGGACTAGCCATGGTCAAGTAACAGTGGCTAAAACTGCCTCCCAGTTTATAGCCTGCTACAGACTACCATCCTAACACCAGGAACTGCACATGGCCTATGTTGGAATACATGAATATATCAAGCCCTCCAAACCACATTATATTGGGTGACTGAAAATGCCCAGACATAGACTGGGAGCATTATACTAGCTCCAACACTGTAGGACAAAAGTTCCTAGAATCCATAAACCAAAATTCCCAGGAACAACGTACCACTCCCACAAGAGGGGTAAGCATACTGGATGTGATAATCAGCAACATGGGTACTGGATGGCAAGATGAGAAGTGTATCCCTCATTGGTAAGACCAGACCATAGAGTAATCACACTGGATATACACATCCTGACCACAGTCCCTGGCCAGAAAACCACAGTGAAAAACATGTGTAAAGCAAACGTTGCAGTCCTCCAAACTGATGTGGAATCCATTAAAGGCCCTGTGCAGGTGCAAAATATGGGCCACACCTCAGAACCTGTTAAACAGGCATTCCATGAACACTGCCAGGAATGCTTGGATTATGCAATCCCAAATAAAACCAAGACACAATGCCATACACACAGGCATCTGGCATGGTGGCCTCCAGCCATTACCAAACCATGCAAGAGAATGAGGAAGCTACTACATGATAGAGCAAACATAAAAAGGGAAGTAATCACTGATCAGTAGTATGGCAATAAAATATGTCCACACATACAATCCACTAAGGCCAGCTACAACAAGTTGAATCTGTGAATCTTGAGGCAATGTTACACCAGCCCCAAGTACACAGACAACCCTCACTCCCCCCAAGAAATACAAATATATGTGAGAGATGCAACCATTTATCCAAACCGGAGGCTGAGGTCCCTCAACTAAGTGCTGTCAAAACTAGTCAGGAGGAGAAGGTAACCACACACACACACCACAAACCCAGTCCCACATAGACCTATCACAACTGCAAACCAAAGACATAAACACAGAAAAACATTCCCGGAGGCCCAAATTACAAACACACCACACCAACAGAGGCCTCCAAAGCAGACACCCAAGCAAGCACAACCTCCAAACATAACACATGCAACACATAGTACACAAAGCTGGTGTGCCAAACAGTCACAGGCCAGAAGGAGAAACAACATGCCTGATACAGTTGTAATAGGTGACTCCATAGTCAGACACACTGCTGTCCCGCTCACCAGACTGAACAAGGCAAAGGGTACAGTAAGCTGCCTGTAGGCTGCTACAATACGCCACATAACACAAGTTCGCAGGTCACCCCAAAGCAAGTAGAAATATGATGCAGTCATTGTCCATGCTGGCGTGAATGACCTGAGATGTACCTCCCCGGACTACATGAAAAGAGACATAGATGATCTCACCGATTATGTAGTCCAGGCTGGTATGACACTGACCGTTTGCAGCATCCTACCCTCACCAAGAATGATGCCACAGTACAAACACAGAATGATCAGCTTTAACAAGTGGCACAATTACTGGTGTCATTCCAAGGGGATCCAATGTCTGTCTGCTTGGGATGTCATGCGTGACAAGCCATGCTGCTGTTCCAGGGATGGCTTGCACCTGTTACTCCTGGGCATCTGGATATTAGATAAGGCTTTTGCCACCTCCATAGAACCTTTCGTAGGCATGGCTGAAAAGACTAATCCACCACCCTAGAAAACATAAGTGGAAAGAAACATAAGGGTAATGCTGACCAATGCCAGACGTGTAAACCTCAATATGAATGCTCTCGAGGCCCTCCCCAGTATGGAGAACATTGATGTCCGTGCAGTGACAGAAACCTGCTGCAAGCCTCCTGACAGCACACCAGCACTACCAGGTTATACCTCATATCATGTGTTATGGCCCCAAAACCTGGACCAAAACATAAAAGGAGGGGGAGTATCCATATTCAGCACAGACACCCATATGTCCAGGTAACTGACAATGCATGAAGCATTGGAGACCACCCATGTGCAACTAACCGTAGGCAGAACTGCTGTACAGTCTGTAGCATGCTACAGACCACACTCTCACACACAGTATCCCCACCCAGCCATCCTGAAGACACTGGACAGTATGAATGTCCCACCAAATACCAAACAAGGTACTCACAAATTTCCACATAGGTGGTAAACCATTATGTATGGAAGGAGTAATCAGGGACCTAGGGACACAAGTGGACAGTAATCTGTTATGTGACACTCACATTGCCAACGTGGCTAGGAAGACTGTCTATATTGGACACCGTATCATGAAAGGATTCACATCTACGTCAACAGAGGTCATTGTGCCCCTATACTGTTCTCTTATCAGACCCATAATCTAGTACAATGCCTCATTTGGGATGTACCTTACCTGAAACCTGCAGCAGTTAGAAAGACCTCAAAGGTACCTCACCAAGAGGATAAAGGGTCTCAAATATATGTTACATGCTGCCTGGCTGTAGACACCCCAGCTGAATGCAGGCACATGCTGCCTACACAGAGGCATTGTATGCCTGTTGTACAAGGCCATGTCCAACACAGGAGTAATGGACATGCTCCACCGCAGAAAACCCAAAGCCATCGGAGCTGTGAGAGTGAGAGATGTCAACCTCAACACATAATGAAATAGGATGTGCTGGAGGGACAGTTACATAACCCAGAGGCTCCCTACACCCTGGAACACAATCCCACTCCATGTTAGGCAGAGCCCCTCACTGACACTCTCAACAGGAATCTTGCCAAGTGGATGGATGATCGTAGATGTACACTGGGGATCTTCACTGTGTCACGTCCAGACAGAGGCACAGTAAAGTAAATCATAAATGGCCATAATATTCACATAGCAAGGGGTGGCAAAAGCCACACACACTCTGGCTAGGCTTATAAATGCCCTAGGGTGGATAGCCTAGTATGAACCTATGAACCTATGAAGATACAAATTGTATAGGACACTAACGATAATCACAAGGCTTTCTTAACTGATGGTAGGAACCTTGTTGGGAATTCACAGATATGCTCTGAATCACTCAAATATTACAAACAACATACCAAACACACACACATATTGCCAACATCCAACCTGACAGGTGCAGTGCAACCCCCCCCCCAGAATGCAAAATATCTATCCCAGCAGACTGCTGGCCCCCTGACATTTCAGATGCTGAGGTAACAGCCAACATCTACAAAGCAAAACACACAGCAGCAATGGTATGAGATGGTGTCCTGGGCTGAGTCCAACATGGACTCCAAGAAGAATGGAATGCCAAATCACACTACTGCTCAATGTTAGCCTTACCACAGGATATGTACCCAAAGAGCAGTGTACAACAACAGTGGTCCTTCTCAACAAAGGTGTTGCCTGAATGGATACTGCAAACTACCACCCCAGAATCCTGACAAGCTTGGTCTGCACAGCTATGGAAAGGATCAGCATGTACCGCAGACATAAATATATTGGGGACCTACTGACACCGGACCCTAGCCAGTGTGGCTTTCTTAAGTGCAGATCCTGCCCCTTAAACATGTTTGACTCATTTGAAACAGTCATTACGGTCATTGATGAGGGCAATGTGGTCCACACAGCGTAGCTGGACCTTGCAAAGGCTTCCATACAATACCCCACGTGTTCATTATAGATAAGCTCACCAGCTTAAATATAAACCCCTATGTCAGTAGAGGGGTTGCAAACCAGACCAAGGACAGAACTGATATAGTCAGACATGCTGCAGCCATGTCAGACTACAAACCAGATATAACTGGCATCCCACAAGTCTTGGTCCTGGGGCCTCCATCGTTTGGTATATATGTCCCATAGGTACAGGCCAACATGGAAGGACTGTGTCTGAACATGTTTGCAGAGGACTACAAACTGGCCACCATATCTGACCCTCCAGCTGACACAAGCATCCCATAAAAGGGCCACATAGAAACAGACAACTGGTGCCATAGCCATGTTAGCAAGCTAATTGCAGAAAAGTGTATAGTCAACCCCTGTGGTTATACAGTAAGTGCCCACCAATTACCACATAGGTGTTAACCCATTAAGTACTTAACATGTAATGAGAGACCTGGGGACACAAGTTGATAGATATCCTGCATTGGACAAGCATGTGGCTGTAGTGGTTACAGAAACATACCATATACCCACCTAATCATGAAGGTTGTCAGATCTAGATATGGGGAGATCATTGTGGCTCTGCAGTCATCCTTCATCAGCATTACAATTGACTACAATAGCCCCTGTGGGATGTACCTCAGCAGACACCTCCATCAACTGTAAAGTCCCCAAAAGTACCTCACCAGGAGTATCAAAGAGCTTGAACAGATGCCATGTGTTGCCTGATTAAACAAACTGCAGCTCCACACACTGCCATACTGCCCACCCAGAGGCAAGCTGTTCCTGATGTATAAAGCCATGTCCAAGCTGTAATCAATGAACATGCTGCACCTTGTACAATCTGAATGGTAGTGAGCTATGCACATGAGAGACCTAAACCCCAGCACTGACATACATAGGACAAGCTGTACTGAATGATCCATAACACAGAAGCCACCCCCACTCTTGAGTAAACTCCCAGTACAGGTTAGCCAGAGAGTCACTTATCGACTCTCCTCAAGAGGAATCTTGATGAGTGGATGGGAGATGGTAGGTTTACCCTGGGTATCACTGTTATGTCACGGGTAGACGGAGACACAGTATACTAACCATGACATATGTCATGGCAAACTCCACTTACAATGTGTGTCGAAGGACAAACACACTCTCCGACTAGCATTAGAAATGGCCTAGGGCACATCGCTAGTGTTTGCCAATGTACACCTATGTTGTGGAATACACTACCAATGTTGGACAAGCCTGGTTTAAGTAGTTCATATCTGAACATAATGCAACATGGTCAGATGTGCACAACTGGCCCCTAACCAGGCTGTTGTGCTCACTATGAAAATGTAAAGCAGTGATAGGAATAAAGCCCAGGATACTGTCCACCACAGTGAAAGTACTGAACCAGTACACTATACGGTACTACAGTGTTAGGTCAGTATGAAAGGATGTTGACAACTGTATGCAAAGTATCCCATGCAAACCCTGCAGGCACAGTATAATCCCTGTTGTGTTCAGACACAAAGCAGTTGGACAGTAACTACACAACATGACACACAACACACAACCATAAACGTGAGATATTGTTGAAGTTCACATTCATCCACAAATGTGGTGGGCTGCAGAGTTCAACATATGGAAAGCTCACACTGGGCATGCTCGCACACTTTGATAAATGAGACATATGTCAGACAACATGCCATGGAAAGCCTGAACTGGGCATGCTCACACACTTAGGCCAAATCTCAGTTTAGCAGTTGGCCACACATATCTGGTATTTGTACGTGTTATTCCAGGAACCAACCACATTACAGCAATCTGCCCAGTACACACAGTTAAATGACTACAGAGACATACGTGATATAGTGGATCCCTCCCATATTCAAACATCTTCCACAGATATACAAGTTGTTCATAGAAACAGGGAATGCTATGGCAATAAAGACCTGCAAACAGTCTACCAGCAACAAATATTGTGCATCTGACAATTAAACATATGGGTGTAGAGGTCAACACTAGGCTGTTTGCCCAAGGGAATGACAGCTTAGCCAGAGTGTGCTTGGCATCTGCCTCCCCAGTACAGTAGGCTACTGTGCCACTGTAAAGTAGGTCACATAAGGCACCGTGTGAGGCTAGTGTGCTGTGCCTCTGTCAAGCAGGGACAATAACAGACTGAGGGGAGCCCTATCTGCATTGTCTGGACAATCTCACTGTTAACACTTTGTCATGATGATTATGACAGATTGAAGTGTCATGCCAGTACTGTTCAGAGATGTCCTCCCTCTGTGGGCTACTGCTCTGCAATGTATTAGCTCACTCTGTCTGTTGGACAGCTCATATATGGCTGGTGTACACCTGACAGGTGTCCTGTTGTGGAGCAGTCATGGGTATATTTGGGATAGCATGATCAATGCAAACCTTCCACATGCTCATAGAATGCAATTGTCAAGGATTATGCAGAGTGGCCTGTATACTCCCCCAGCATGGGTCCTTTGAAGTCTTCCACCCCAGTCTTCACAAGTGTAAAGTCTGCTTTTGATAAATACACTTTGTTTGCAGTGACAACCTTGCCTGGGGGTGGGATGGGATATGGATGTCCAGGGAAAGGTGGGTATGGTCAGATATCAATAATGGTGGTCTACCTCTGGTGTGGAACAGTGAGTACCCATGTTGCAGATGATCAGGTGCAATATGTATCCCCCCTTGTGGCTGTGGTGAGTGGTTCTGCCATAGCACATGGACTCACAAATTGTAGTGGCTGTAGGGTAATGTTGTAGAGGTCTGAGTAGTTCCCACACACAATATACCTGTACCTGACGTTAACAACTGGAATGGTGTATGTGAACACCTGCATATCTTGGCACTGTTCCCAGGGAAGCAAAGTGTGTGTACTGGATGTGGGAGGGGTGGTCCGAACTGGTTGTGTTGTGTGTTACAGGTCCTGTGGTCACGAAGCATGGTATAGAACATAACCTGCCAGTGCAATGTGCATATCTGACCCTGAAGTAGGTGGCTGCAAATGCATATATATGCTATCCCCCACCTGACAGGTAGTACTAGATGTACATACCTCTGTAGAAATAATGATGTCAGCACCCTATAAATACTGCAGGTGCAGATCAAACGCCTAGTAATTCGGATTGTGTTCTCTGCTAATGCGTCTCTCTCAAGTGTCATAATATAGTTAAGTAGGGGTTTGAATCCTGCAAATGCTCAGTGAGCGGGGTTGGTGTGTGTGTAAGTCTGCATGAGGGAAATGTCCCTTTTGGCAACTAGGAGAACACACTACAGGATGCACATTCCTCTTTCTAAACGCTGATGATGTCAGCACCCCATAAGTACAGCAGGAGAAGGGAAACCTTCCCAGTAATGCGAATAGCGTGCTCTGCTGATACGTCCATTTCAAGTATCAAAACATAGTTAGGTAGGGGTTTGAATCCTGCAAATGCTCAGTGTGTGGGGAGAGGGGTTAGTGTGTGTGCAATTCTCTATGAAAGAAATGTTCCTTTTGGCAACTAGGAGAACACACTACTGGATGCACATTCCTCTTTCGAAACACTGATGATGTCAGCACCCTATAAGTATAGCAGGAGAAGGGAAACTTTTCAGTAATGCGAATAGCGTGCTCCGCTAATGTGTCTATCTCAAGTGTCGAAACATAATTAGGTAGGGGTTTGAATCCTGCTAATGCTCAGTGTGTGTGGAGAAGGGTTAGTGTGTGTGCAATTCTCTATGAAAGAAATGTCCCTTTTGGCAACTAGGAGAACACACTACTGGATGCACATTCCTCTTTCGAAACACTGATGATGTCAGCACCCTATAAGTATAGCAGGAGAAAAGAAACCTCCCAGTAATGCAAATAGCGTGCTCTGCTAATGTGTCCGTCTTGAGTGTCATAATATAGTTAAGTAGGATTCTGTCTGAGGGAAATGTCCCTTTTGGCAACTAGGAGAACACACTATAGGATGCACATTCCCCTTTCTAAACACTAATGATGTCAGCACCTTATAAGTACAGCAGGAGAAGGGAAACCTCCCTGTAATGTGAATAGTGCACTCTGCTAATGCGTCCATCTTGTGTTTTATAACATAGTTAGGTAGGGGTTTGAATCCTGCAAATGGCAAGTGTGTGTGTGTGAGAGGGGTGGAAATAGGGTGTGTGCAATTACATGTATGAGAGAACTGACCCTTTTGCCAACCCGTACAACACACCAGCTGCTGCATATTCCAATCTCTACACAGAGATGATGTCAGCACCCTACAAGTACAGAGGAAGAGGGCAAATCACCCAGTAATGCAAATAGCACACTCTACTACTGCATCTCTCACTACTGTCATAGCACAGTTAGTTATGGCTTTGAATTCCACACATGCCACGTGTGTTTTTGTCACACAGAATGCCCATGTGTGTGGGTTGTTCACAATAATGCATGACATCGATTAAACCAGTAATGGCAATGGACACAGATGATGTATGTGTGTGCCAAATACACATATGTACCTGTAACCTTCAATAGTTCCCATGTCTGATGCCTGCCACAAGTGAATACATGGTATTTGCACTGGATAACATTATGACTGTGGTCTTCTGTGCGGGTGCTGCATGTGTTATGTGCATATACAGTGTGAGATGTATATGGTATCATCCTAGCAGCGAGGGATACACATGTGGTCTGGGGCATATAGTCTACATGTTGTTGATGAACAGGTGCTGCATGTTTTCACCTGTTGTGGGAGTGGTAACAAGTTGTTCCATAGCAATGCAGTGACTACATGCTAGGAACCTTTCAGTTAGGGTGTTGTAGCTACAGTAATTCATCAGCATTCAGTAATACATCAGCATTCCTGGTGAGGGTATGATGCCAACCAAGGTCAGGGTCATACCAGCCTGTGCAACATGCTCAGAGAGCCCTTCCATGTTCCCTATCATGTAGTCCAGGGAGGTACATCACAGGTCAGCCATAGTGGCATGGACAATGACTGAGTCATATGTGTCCATGCCTCTGACTGACCTGTATGCTTGTGTTATGTGGTGGACCATAGTGCCCCATGGGCATATCACTGTGACCTTCACCTTGTCCAGCCTGGTGAGCGGGACCTCACTGTACCAGACAATAAAGGTACCTAACACAACTGTAGCAGGTGTGTTGTCTAGCCGTACAGGCTGTGACTGTTTGGCACACAGGATTTGTGTGCTATGTGTTGCACATGCTGTGTTCTGGCTTAACATATGCTTGTGTGCCAGGTGCAGAGATGTCTGCTGCTCAGGCAGGATGCTATTCTGAGGGTCCATGAATGGCCCAGTGTGTTCACGTGTTTGGATTGCTGTCAGTGTAGGTCTACATCAGACTGGTATTGTAGTCACTGTAGTATTTCATGCCACCTGACACGTTATGCCAGTACTGGGTTCAGAGTGCTTAGTCCCCAGTTTGGCTATGTGGTTGCATCTCACACATGTGTTGTACATCCATGTGTAGGGGAGAGGGTTGACTGTGTACATGTGGCAGCTGTGACATTGCCACATGACCCACATATTCCACAACTGTACCATAGAGGTGACTGACAAGTGACCTTTGCACATGCTACCATAGTATTGTGATTGCCATGGTGATTAACAGCACATAGGTCCAATGGGGAACAAGGTACATAGGTCCATAGGTTCATACTAGGCTATCTGCCGTAGGGCATTTATAAGCCTAGCCAGAAATTGTTTGGCTTTCGCCACCCATTTTAAATTTATTCTGCTATGCTCTTTTTCGAGGTTAGTATACTGTGCCTCTGTCTAACAGTGACACCGAAGTGATACCCGGGGTAAACCTACGATCTCCCATCCACTCATCAAGATTCCTCTTGAAGAGAGTCAATGAGGGACTCTGCCTAACCTGGACTGGGATTTTATTCCAGAGTGAACGGAGCCTCTGGGTTATGAATCTGTCCCTCCAGCATGTCCTATTTATTTCAGTGCTGAGGTTCAAGTCTCTCGAGCACGTAGCTCGATGGGATTTGGATTTTCTGAGGTGCAGCGTGTCCATTAATTCCGGGTTGGACATGGCTTTATACGTCAGTCACAGATCGCCTCTGAACAGGCGGTATGCCACTGAGTAGAGCTGGAGTTTCTTTAACCGAGCAGCATATGGCATCTGTTTGAGCCCTTTGATCCTCTTGATGAGGTACTTTTGGGGTCTTTCCAGTTGCTGCACGTGTCTGGTAAGGTACATCTCAAAAGGGGCATTGTACTCAATTATGGGCCTGATGAGGGATGAGTAAAGAGGCACGATGACCTCCCCTGATCCAGATGTGAATCCCTTCATGATTAGGTGGGCTATATAAAATGTTTTTCTAACCACTTTGGCCACGTGGTTGTCAAATGAGAGATTGCTGTCAACTTGGGTCCCCAGGTCCCTAATTACTTCTTCTGTACTTAATGGATTACCACCTATGTGGTAATTTGTGGGCACTTTGAATTTGCCAAAGGGGATGACTATACACTTTTTGGCATTTAGCTTGAGGCCATGACTCTGGCACCAGTTGTCTGTTTCTATGAGGCCCTTTTGGAGGATGCTTGTGTCGGCTGGAGAGTCATTTATGGCAGCCAGTTTGCAGTCATCTGCAAACTTGGTGAGCCACAGTCCTTCTGTATTGGCCTGTACCTCCAAGAAATATATACCGAACAAGAGAGGTCCCAGGACTGAGCCTTGTGGGACACCACTTGTAACTGGTTTGGAGTCTGACATGGCTCCAGCAATTCTAACCATGTGGTTTCTGTCCTTGAGTCAGTTTGCAATCCATCTAGTGACATAGGGGTTTATATTTAAGCTGGTGAGCTTATCTATAATGCCCGAGTGGGGTATTGTATCGAAAGCTTTTGCGAGGTCCAGGTAGGCTGTGTGGACCACCTTCCCCTCGTCAATGGCCTTGGTGACTCTTTCAAAGAAATCAATCAGGTTTAAGAGGCAGGATCTGCCCTTAACAAAGCCGAACTGGGTAGGATCCAGTGTCTGTAGGTCCCCAATATCTTTATTTATGAGGTCCATGATGATCCTTTCCATAGCTTTGCAGACCAAGCTAGTCAGGCTTATGGGGCGATAGTTTCCAGGATCCGTTGAGGCACCACCTTTATGGGGAGGGACCACTGTTGCTGTACGCCACTCTTTGGGCACATATCCTGTAGTAAGGCTGAGATTGAACAGTAGTTTTATGTTTGGGTTTAGCTCTTCTTGGAGTTTATGTAGGACACAGCCCGGGACACTGTCTGGTCCCATTGATGCTGTGTTTTTAGCTTTGGAGAGGGCGGCTCTTACCTGAGCATCTGAGATGTCAGGGGGGCAGCACTCTGCTGGGATAGATATTTGCCCTTTTGGTGGGGAGGGGGAGGGGAGAAGTTTGCGCTGAACCTGTCAGCTAGGGTGTTGGCAATGTCTGCGGGTTCGGTGTATTTTTTGTCATTTTGGACTAATTCTGAGCATATCTGGGAATTACCATCCAGGTTCATAACATAACTGAAGAAAGCCTTGTGATTATCCTTAGTGTCCTGTGCAATTTTCTCTCAAAGCTGGCCTATGACAATTTTATGAGTGCCCGTAGTTTTTTGCTAATACTGATCAGTGATGCCTTCCCTTTTTGGGATTTTGCTCTATCATTTAGTAGCTTTCTCCTTCTATTGTATAGTTTGTTTATGGCTGGGGTGCACCAGACAGGATGTCTGCCTTTGGAGGATTGGGTCTTGGTTTTATTTGGGATCGCATGATCCATGCATTCCTGAAGGTGTTCATAGAATGCATTTATAAAGAATTCTGCAGTCTGGGCCATATTTTCCACAGGCCCGGGGGCTTTGAAGGATTCCACCTCGGTTTTGAGGAGTGTGAAATTTGCTTTAGAGAAGTTTTTCACTGTGGTTTTCTGGGCAGGGGGTGGGGTCGGGATGTGAATATCCAGTGAGATTAGTTTATGGTCTGATCTTACCAGTGAGGGATACACTTCTGGTCTGGAGCATAGAGTCCCCATGTTGGTGATGATCAGGTCCAGTATGTTTTCCCCTCTTGTGGGAGTGGTAACAAGTTGTTCCATAGCATTTGAGTTTGCAAATTCTAGGAACCTTTGGGCTAGGGTGTTGGAGCTAGAGTAATGCTCCCAGTCTATGTTTGGGTAGTTGAAGTCACCCAATCTAATGGTGTTTGGAGAGACCTTCAAATTTTCCAGTGTTCTCAGGAAGGCCGAGTGGGGTTCCTGGGTTTGGGAGGGTGGTCTGTAGCAGGCTATAAACTGGAAGGCAGTTTTACCCACTGTTAGTTGCACATGGATAGTTTCTGATGCTTCATGCTTTGCCACCAACCTGGAGGTGTGGGTATCTTTGATGAATATCAATACTCCCCCTCCTTTTGTGGTTCGGTCCAAGTTTTGGGGCCGAAAAGCATGGTATGAGGTATAACCTGGTAGTGCTGGGGTGCTCTCGGTAGCCCTGAACCAGGTTTCTGTTACTGCACAGATATTGATGTTCTCCATGCTAAGGAGAGTTTCAAATGCATGCATCTTGAGGTTTAGACTTCTGGCGTTGAGTAGCATTACTCTTAGTTTCTTATCCCTTGTGATACCTATGAAGGTGGGTTTGTCCTTTGAGCCTTGCCTAAAAAAGGCACTATGGGGGTAGCAAGAGCCTTTGCCAATATCCGAAAGCCCAGGGGTGACAGGTGCAAGCCATCCCTAGAGAAGCAGGTGGTTCAACAGAAGGTGAGTATGTGAGGGTGTAGTGCTTGTGATTAGTTAGCACTGGCATATATGACTGCTCACATGGACAAATGCCAGGTAAGTCATATGCAATGTGTCACAGGCAATGTACATGTGAACAGGACAAACAGTGATGTTCTGTCACGTGAGACATGGACATACATATAGTAAGCTATGCAGATGTCACTAGGAGTCCACAGAAGCTCTGTAACTCTGCATTGCAGGTGGGATCAGTGTTCCAGGGTAACTGCAAGCAAACATGCATGCAAACAAAGCTACTGTAAGCAGGGCTGCATGTAGTCCATTGTACAACAAACAAGCTGTACCACTTCCAGTAGGTAACAGTGCAAATATGCAGGCACTATACACATGTACATGGAAATACACAGGTCAGATGGCTAGGGTCCAGTCTCAGTGCACACAAGTGTTCAGACCACGTACCGTCAGGATGTACAATAACTGGATGGAAACCCAGGTGCTCATACCTGCAGTAATACACATGTCAAATAACAGACATTGAGCCTTCACTCAGTGGTTCCATACTTAGTAGGATGCATGCTACCTGGCCTGCCACAACAGTATCCCTGACATGTATGGGGACTCTCCCTCCTGTGACAGTTAGTTTTGTGTGTTGGGGCTGTCTAGCATGGTATGAGATGTCAGCTTGCAGTGCTAGGGTGCTCCTGTGTGTCCTGTACCAGTCGTGTAGTACTGAACACATATCCACATCCTCAAACATCCGCATTGCAGAGTCCTGTGTGGACAACATGCCACTTGCAGTTTACATGTCCATCATTGCGTATCAATACTTTCATTACCTTATCCCCTGTGCTACCTATGTATGTAGCCTTCTGTTGACATCCTTACCACCAGTATGCCAACATGTGCAGATGATACACTATGGTACTTACCATGGGTGTAGACAACAGTACAAGACAATCATGCCTTTACTGCATCAGGCATGCTGGGATATACCCACAATTATATCAGCACACAGTACTGTTAACAACATGATACTATTACTACACGTCCATGTAGTCACCCTGTGCATCAGCAACATGTTAACCTGTACCTGCACTGATGTTACAGATTGCAGGAGGTGGCACAGTTTCATCATATGCAGAGGGTGCGAACTTGGTATGCCTGAGTCAGCCACCGATACCACCAATTGACATGTATGTGTCTTTGTGTTGGTGAGGGACAGCAGTACAAGGTGGGGCAATGTTGATGCAGTGTGTGCATGTATGCGGTAGCCCTAGGTGTTGTCAATTCACATGTGTGTATGGATGCACACAGTTCCACCACATGGCTACCATATACTGGTGTTTGTGGACAGCCACAGACTGTATCTGCCAGGTCATACAGATCAGTGTCTGTGGCCATGGACACAGTACCTGTGCCTTGCAGTGGTGCTACGGACTGTATCCGGTACCAATCCAGACTGGGTACTGTCATCAGAAGCAGGTGTTCATTGACTGGACACAGATCCCTGTCGGGCCTGTCCAGAGCCACATGCACGTGGTCTCCTGGGGCGGTCTGATGACAGCACAGACCCAGCATTGCTGGGGCTGCTGCTGGCACTATGGGGGTGGCCGCGACCCTGTTGTCGTCCGCGACGACTGCCAGCTGCTGCTGTTGCTGGCATACACCCATGTTAACGCCTCAACTGTCCACCATTGCCCTGGCTCATGGACATGTAGTTGTGGAACCAGTCTAATATGTTCCCACAACGTCTGTCTATGACATCGGTGAAATTACGGATAGCAGCCGCAATGTCACGCATACTGTCAGTCATGGCTGTGCGACATGCTGTTGACTCCCTCAGACCCTGTCTGGTGCACCGTTCCATACGTGACTGTGCCTGCATGACAGCTGGAAACATAGCTGAGGTTGTAAGACCTCTGTGGGACACGTCTGACAGGGGCAGTACGCCCACGGATGCTACCACGAGAACCCCTGGACATCTGTCTGTGTGGTACCATCTGAGGGCCATGCCCATGGCTGCTGTGTGGGGAAGCATATGCCACAGATACCACATTACCCTGGTCAATGCCCACTGTATCCTGTCCATCACCTAAGGACATTGGTTACAAAGGGTATATTGGCAGGATAACTGTGTGCATACCTTCCTGTGCCATTACACAGATGTCATCAGTATCAGTACCCATGGCACCTGATTCAGGTTCCCTGCTGCATGACACCAGAGCAGCACCAGAGCCTGTGGGAGGGAAACAGGAAACACAGTTTACAATGTCTACACAATATTACCAGTGATGCACACATGCACACATGCACAGGTCCACACATCCACACATCCACACATGCACACATGCACATGTGCACAGATGCACACATGCACAGGTGCACACATGCACACATGCACATGTGCACAGGTGCACACATGCACACATGCACAGTTGCACACAGTTTCACACAGTTGCACACAGTTGCACACTTGCACACTACTCAGTATGCAAGATATCAACACAGACACAGGCACACCTGCATGCATACACAGAAACTTCTCAGTGAGCCTAATATTACTATTACTATCAAGACTATTAAAGGTATTGTTAATACACACTCACCAGCATGGATAGGCTGCATTGCTGTTACACCAGAGGGACCTGCAGAAGTGAGGAAATTAATGTCAGTGGGCACAACTGTGCCATTGTTACTGAGTATGATACAGGTCAGTAGTACAACAGTCGCCTTTCACAGGTCAGCTGCTGATATTGAGAATATCACACTTGCACATTAAATACTATGATGACAGCTACAAACCAAGGACACACCTCACACATGGATTAACTACCAGTGTACACAACAGTCAACTATACATATGGCATATTACCTGCACGCTCATAGTCTTGCTGCTGCGTGGCTCCATCCTCCATCATAATGCATGTCTGCTGCTGTTGTTGTTGTTGGTGGGCTGGAGCCACAACACTTATGAGTAGTCCCTCCAGTCTGGTGAGTGGGGGATGTGTAGCCACCCCACCACCTGTGGCAACCTGTTGCCTGTGGATATCCGATGCACGCTGACGGACATTTCTGATTAAATCACTGCAGTGATGTTGTACTTGCTCATATGTCCTATCATGCGTGCCTATGTCATTTACCCGACAGACCAGGTCTTGCCACAGTGCAGCCCTCTCATGCTGATTCTGGCTGGTGCGGGAAAAGAGTATTGCATAATCCCGCACTAGGCTCTGGTGTATCTCCTCATCCTCAGCTGCTGAGTAAGCTGGATTACGCTGGTGAGCCATGGTCCTGAAAAAGGTAATAACATGATATCAGCAAAATATGTCAGCAGAATTTGGCACACATACTACACATGCTACTCGACTGTTGTGATACAACATATCTCACATATATAGCATCTGTCTGTCTATTGGTGGATACACATGTAAATGGCCAGGTATCAGTGCTTAGCCAACAACTGTGCAACAGTACCTGGCACACTCCATATGACATACTACCAAACCCCAGCAGTCAGAACACTGATTCAGGTCCAAAGCACCTCCTCACTCTGGGGGTTTGTATCAAGGTACTGTATGGGGTACATCATCAACTACTGTGAGCTGACCACAAACTAATTTCCCTGGATATACATATCCCACCTCCACCACCAGCACAAACGACTACAGTGAATAACATTTCAAATGCAAACTTTACACTTTGTAACAGTGACATGGTATCCTTTCAGCCCACTGGGCCAGTGGAAGACACAACCCACAATGCTGACCCCTTCACAAATGATTTCTACGGACATCTCTGAAAATGCATGGATCATGCAATCCCATATAAGACCAAGACACTCTCCACAAAGGGACAGCATCCTGTCTGGTGGACCCCAGCCATAGACAGATTGTATAACAAAAGATGGAAGCTACTGCAAGACAGAGCATGATTCCATAAAGGGAAGGCATGCCTGATCAGTACTAGTAAGGAGCTATTTTCTCTCATACAAACATCCATGGGCAACTTTGAGAAGGAAATCAACAGGGACACTACAGATAACCACAAGGCCTTCTTCAGTTATGTTAGCAACCTGGTCAGACACCTTCCAATATGCTCATAGTTAGTACACAACAACAAATAATTCACTGAACCCACAGATATTGACAACATTGTGGCAGACAGGTTCAGTGCAGGTTTCCCACCTCCCTCTCCCCCAAAATAAGACATACTTATCCCAGCTGACTGTAACCTCCCTGTCATCACAGATATCCAGGTGAGAGCCGCCGTCAGAAAAGCAGCATACACAACATGAATGGGACCTAATGGTATCCCCGGTTGCATGCTACATGAACTCCAAGAGGAGCTAAACACACATATAGAAGTGCTATGTAACACTAGCCTGACTACAGGATATGTACCTGTACACTGGCGCACAGCAGCAGTGGTTCCACTCCACAAAGGAGGCACCTCTACATACCAATACAATACAACACAATACAATACATTACAATACAATACAATACAATATGCTATTGCCCCTGGGACTACAGCAGCATACTGTTCTGCTACCCTGACCATTGTGACACATGTGATGTGATGGTACCTGCTGCTGTCAAACAGTTACACAGGGTGACTCATATGGCATATTACCTATCTGACCAACATTCAGGAGGGGTATGTGTGACATGTACTCATGGGGAGTCTTGCTTCTTAATGCTGTGTGGTTTATTGCAGGGTATGTCTTATCTGTGGGTAGAAACCTGTACCTCCACCATGTGCTCTCTATTGCAGTGTCATGGATGACACACAGCAGTCATTTAGATTGTGGATGGTGTGAGGTGTTACTATGGTTGTTGGACATCTGTCATGGGTGTGACTTATGTATGTAAATCCAGGAGTGGTAACATCTATGTGGGTAGTATGTGTGTACTCTGTGGTGTTATCAGTCACTGTGCATTGGTAATGTGTTTGAGTGCATTGTCTCAGTGTTGTACATGTCACTGTGTCCTTCTCCATATCTGTAGCTGTCATGTGAGGTACATACCGTGGCAGCCATTGTGTGGTGTGGAGGGGTACACTGACCTACATGTCCATAGCTGACACACCATGTCTGCTGACACATACAATGTGCAGGTATTCCAGGAATAGTGTGCCACTGTGAATATCACTGGGGGGACTATTGTACACATTTATGACCCTGTTCACCCCTGACACATGCAGTGGTGGGCAGCCAATCACATGGTCACTGGTGTAGGTGATTTGAAATGGGGTATGGTACTCCAGTTTTGACACTGGTGTTCACTCCATGTCTTTGTCACCAGGCACCTGTTGCAATACATCTGTACACATGTGCCTCACTCAGAATATATATATATATACACATATATATATATATATATATATATATATATATATATATATATATATATATATATCTATACATATATATATATATATATATATATATATATATATATATATATATATATACACATTTCTCTCTCTCTCTCTCTATATATATATATATATATATATATATATATATATATATATATATATATGTGTGTGTGTGTGTGTGTGTGTGTGTGTATATATATATGTCTGTATACATATACACATATATATATATTGATGTACATATATTGCTATAGATATGGAGAGAGGGGTGTGTGACAGAGAGGGGTGAGAATAACAGAGGTGGGACAGGGGAGTGTGAGATCATATACAGTCATACCTGTAGATAGCCAGATCTGTTTGTCTATGTATATGTATCTACATATATCTCTATCTGTATGTGTGTATTACATATATATGTTTGTACATATTCTATCTATCTACATCTGTCTATGTATTCCTACATCTCTCTCTATGTATATATACATATATGCATATTGTATATATATATATATATATATATATATATATATATATATATATATATACATATATATATATATATATATATATATATACATATACACATACATACATATCCATATGATAGATAGGTATATCAACATGTTTGTTTACAAAACTGTATACACACACTAACATACTGCTAAAGATACATAACTGTGAAACCTACTTTATACATTGCACTACAACCTACATTCAACCTACATTGATATGTACACATAGATGCTCTCACATACATATGTATGTACAGCCTTCACTGATAGTTGCTGTATGTCCCCTGCCCTTTGCACATCTTCATATACATATGGATACAGACCAATGACACATATGGAGGGTTGACAGTATGTAGACTTTTATAGTATTACTTTAAATTACCTGTGTTTGTCACAGCTGCTTGTGTTGCAGTCTGGTTATGTGTCCTGCTGCCCCACTTGCCAGTTGTCAGCTTTCAAATGGTTGTTGCTGACCGGTTTTGTTTGTGTATGTTTAATTTTTTTTTCTCTGTCTCTGTCTCTGTCTCTCTCTCTCTGTCTCTCCCCTACCTCCACAGGGTGCAATGAAAGTATTGCATGTGTGGACTGGGAGTACAGCATGCTTTTGTAGGTATCTGCATATGTCCATGTAATGGCCTCTGCACCAATTGTTAGCCAGCATTTGCTAATTGCATGCAGCCAGTTGTGTACTGATTGCAGTTCTCACTGTGATTTCAGGACAGTGCTATAAAAAAGGTATGTGAGATAGGCGTAGCCCTTTCAGATTTTAAGTGCAGGGACCATGCTGGTATGCTGTGGACACTGTTCTGTGAGTTTAAAGGTTAGTATCTCTCTCATATTTCCGGCTGTGTTGTAGATTAACATTTCTCCATTCATTTCTCCAGTGTCCTGTACTAAGTGTGTATGTACACTGACACCTACAACTACTACTACTGTTAATGTGGGTGTGTGTGCTTTCCTGTGGGACATGTGGTGTAACTGGTGTATAGCAGTGGCTCTTGCACTTTGTTGCTATGGCTTCAATATTTGCCCTTTACATTCACTACTTGTATGCCTGCTAGGTGTCTTGACTGTAGTGTGTTGCTGTGGCTTCCTATTTTCCATGTACATTCACACCTTGGAATGCTTGCTATATCTGCTAGGGTGTTACTGCATGCAGTGTGGTCTGGCCATGGTGTGGGCCTTGACATCTATTAGGGTATTTGAGTATGTGGCTGAACAGGCCCCAGAGACTCTCAGGTGCATCTTTTATCTGCCTCATGGAATGGTACATATCAGTGGGGTACATCCATTAAATTGTCTGGTATTCTGCAGTTGTGACTGTGGGATAGCATGAGAATATGTATTACTACACTATTTCTGCCGTGCAAGTGGTGCATACTTTCAGTACTTCATAGTTACCATTGCATGTGTTGTAACACCTTTCTGCCTACTGTTTGTACATTTCACAGGGAGTCTGTGGGGCATCCCTGTAACTCAGTCACTGTTGCTATGTCTAGGCTCTTAACTATTTAAATATGGCAGTGTCAGACCTCTCAAGTGTACAGATATTTGCAGGTTGTCCACATTTCTGCCTCATATTTTGGTCAATATCTCATGAACAGCTCTTTCTGGCAAATCACTCTGGGCTCAAGTCAGACTATAGTGACAAACATTTCAGTTTCAGACTTCATACCCTTCCAAACATCCAACAAAATGTAGAACCTGTTACTCTCTGAACTGTCTAAGTTTGTTGTAGCATTATTTGGAATGTGTCCCTGTTTTTGGCCCTTTGCTCCACATATTTTATTACTTGGTCCGGATGTGTTCCTGTAAGAGGTTGTGGGGCATGGGCAGTGATTATCCTGCTGTGAGTATGTGTGTGGCTTGCAAGGTGCTACAGTGACATTATTACCTACTAGCTACCAACTAGCATGGTTGTTTCTGTTCACACACTACTATTATAGAAATCCACTAGATTTGACAGTAAATATACATGACATGCTTTGTGTACTACACATCCTATATTCCCTTTGCATTCATTCCTACTATTACATGATATATTTATTGTAGCACACTGTTCTTATATCACAGTCATGGCTTAGTGGTAAGTCATGCAGACTACTGTTTCCAAGGTCCTGGGTTAGGGACTGACAGTGGGATTTTATTTTGCTTTTGAGCAGACTACAGGACTTGTCATTCAGAGTGACTAAGGCACTTTTAAGCAGTTGTAACTGGGTTAGCGCTGGTTTGCGCGGAGCTCCTGCATGCGCACTGGCGTTCAGCTCCGTGCACACCCTCTTACAACCGCTTAAAAGTGCTTACTTTTGCGCACACCCACACTATTTTCTTTGAAAGAAATGAAAATGGGGAGACAGGAAAGTGGTGAAAAAGGGGTCACAAAGAGGATAAGACAGTAGGGAAACAAGCTTGGGTTTTGCAGGAGGGATGTAGGTAAGGCCCATAGCTGCCCATTTCTTCATCAGCAACAGCTGTGCATATGTTTGTAATTTGGTGTGACATTTGAAACCTTCCACCCCTGAAAGAGGTGTGAGGACAACAATAATACTTGTTGTACAGCCAATTGTAATTGACAGTTTCCATGTCCAGCAGACATGTGTGCGAAATGGGCAGCTATGAATGGGGCGTAATTTTTTTGTGGGTACAGAGTGCCCTTTTTTTTTTTCAGGTGAGAGTGGTATGTCAGATAAAGGAAGTTGGTATAGCTGGGGAGGTAGGTTGGGTAGGTCAACAGACAAGACAAACAAGACGCATACAGGGGCGGTGTATGACACATGTGGGGGGGTTGCACAATTGATAGGGGACGGATGTTCAGATATCTAGAGCCCATGAGCCCACAGATGGCAACAGTGGAACTGATATCCCCACCCATGGGCAGTTGCCACTGTGCCTTCACTGCCCAGGATGGGGCTGTGCTGGGGGCTGTGTAGGCCGGGCAGCAGGCACACCCGTTAGTTGTGCCACCTGTGCCTCAAGCTGGCGTAGGGGCCCAAGAACAGCTTCCTGGATCTCCCTACGCACCACAGTCTGGACGCTATGGAGGGTGAGTGGTTGTTCTCCTCCGGCCACACTTGCAGAGGGGGAACAAGCCCCATCCCCTGCAGCGCTTCTACCCACAGGTGGCACAGTGCCACCGGAGGAGGGTCCGGACAGGGCACTACTGCCAGGTGCACTCGCCAGTTGAGGTGGGAGAGGTGGGTCCACTGGAACCCGCCTTCCCTGTCATCCTATGTTTTGCATTATGTCATGACAGTTTGGGTTAGTTACATACAATACCATTCACAATTAGTTGTAACAGCATGCATTAGTATTCCCATTAACCAAACACCCAGATATTCAAACCATTGAACAGCAAGCATAACACATGCATAATTTGAACAGCAATACACAGTCCAACAACATGCAGGGTTGATTGATGGCAACAGGCCATCAGGTTTGGATGTATGAACAGGGCAGATGCATCAACGTACATGCAAATATGTATGACCCAACAGGACAAATGTCCAGGGGTGTTAATTGTGATTGTACATACCAATTTCACATGGAATGGATTATATGTGGTTATAGGATAGGGTGAAGAAAATTTAATTAACACCTTCAAATACCAATACATATGCTGTACATTTCTAATAGCTGCAGATATATACACACTACAGTTCTACCTACAGTTTCCTATGTGATAACTAATTCAAGTTGGTGATAGGAATGTTACTGCTACATCAATATACATTTTCATTTTTATTCATACACATTCATATCTGGCTCTGTTCAGCTACATCATCCTGCTACATTTGCTTTATATAGCTATAGACAACTGTGGATGTTTGGTATTTCAGACAACCATACTATCTGCATATTGCAGACTGAGAGCAACATATCCAGATTTTGGGATACACATTCCAGCTGCAGGAACATTTTGAACACATTTCACAGTTTGATTCTGCTTGTCACATTCATTTCATTCTGTACTGACCGCAGTATACTTTATTCAGGAGTTATTACGACTTTATTGGTGGATTCATAACTCTTTCTCACACTCTCTCACTTGTTTTATTTTTACAATTCAGGATGGTACTTAATTCTAGGCTTTATTGACATGTTTTACCTGTAGTTATTACAATCCTTTCCAACAGTCTCACTTCTGTCATGTTTCTGTATTTCAACAGGGATATATTTCACACATGTGTTTTACTCAGCTTCTGCAGCTGTACTTTTCAGCCTGCTGCAGGTTTTGTACTATTATATTACAGGTGGGACATCTTTATTTCAGACTTTATTTCAGACTTTTTCATTTCTCTGTTTAGATTACAGACTGCATCACACTTTTGTAATCAAGCAATACTTGCAAACCCTCTTACACTGTTACTTGCACATTTTATTACTTAGTGACTACACTGCACTCTTTTGCTAACTGTCATACTTTTATATTTATTTACAGTTACAGGGAGAGGATTACTGACCTGCCTGGTGGCGCAACCGCACCAGCCTATCGCCATAGGCTCTACAGTTCACAGAACGGACACCTGCAGCTGTAATATAAATAAAGTAATATTGGAATACACATCTCCATAATATCAGCTAGGTTAATTTCTTACATAAATAATTAGATGTAACTTCCTCAGTAGTGGGGCGTTGGGCATTTGCCGGGCCTCCTGGATCCAACGGTTCAGTTGGTCCTGCTTCCGTCTCTTCAGGTCCGCATGTTGGTGACAGACCTGCTCACCAGTCCTTGGTATCCCTGTGGCACTGGTAAGATCATGAGCCAACCGGTCCCACGCCTCAGCCCTATATGCTCCCCACAGGATGTGGCCCTGCATGAGTTGGGCCTCATGATTGTGAACAAGGAGCCAAACCATATATTTGGACTCCTCAACGCCCCACCTCTGTGCTCGAAAGCAACTACCCTCACCTACACCTAACATTCTGACTGCAAGTTGGTTCTACAATCGGTTATGCTGTGTATTCCCGCCTATGGGGCTTATATATGCCGTTTTTCCCGCACTTATCTGTGATTGGCCATTTTGGAATTTTATCAGCTTCACAAAACCTGCTTTGTCATGCTCCTCTTTCTATTCATTCCTATATATTTGCTATTACTGCATTTCTAAGTACAGCTGTCATGGCTTAGTGGTTCAGTACCTTGACTATGGTGCATGGTATCCTGGGTTCAAACCTGGCCACTGCTTTTTATATTTTATGACTGTCTACACAGGCTAGGAGGTGTGTCTGTGTAAAGGCAGTTTTGTTACAGCTTGCTCAACGTTGCCTATCGGTTAGCTTGTTGGTGCAGCGCGCAGCTCCGCGCAAATGGGTTACGCTGGTTCACGGGTCATTTGGCTGTCAGCATGCATATTACGCTCAGCTCAGCTAGGGGCACACAGTTTCAGCATTTTAAACCACTGCTCATCTACGGGCACTCATTTTGCACCTGTTAAACCACTGCTCACCTTCGGGCACTCATTTTGCACCTGTTAAATTACTGCTCACCTTCGGGCACTCATTTTACACCTGTTAAACCACTGCTCACCTACGGGCAGATGCACTCAACTTGTTAAACTGTAGCTCGGCTATAGGCATATCTGGCATTTTTTATTATTTTGTTATCTCACATTTTTTCAAAATAAATGGCCCATTTCATTACATTTTACATGAAATATAATTTTATATGTGTACATATATGTCAGGGACTTGTTTTGTGCTTATTTCACTAAAAATAAAAATTGATGTTGTGGGGGCTCGAACCATGACTGCCTGCTCTTCAGCCGACATCTCTACTGCTACACTTTTGCTTTTTGGCTAACTTTGCATATTTAGTTCTTATATGCTTTTCCACTGACTGCTAACTGTGACTTAGCTACAGGCACGCCCGCGCAAATGAGAGCACTCACGGGCAAACATCTTTACAATTTAAAAAAAATATATAACATGTTCATTTATATATTTTATGTTCATAGTCTGTGGGGGCATGTGTTGTGTTGTGTTTTTCACATTTCCATGGACTCTGTCGTGGGGGTTTACTTTCAGGACTTTTACTCTTCTGAGGGCGTGTCCGTTTGCAGGGCTCGACCTACGGATACGCCCCCTACTGTCTTCCATGGACCGTGTAAGCCTTAGGTGTGATTCAGCATGCCCTCATGCATATGCATGACATGCTGATGTCACACCGTTTAACTGCAGCCTCCGTGTAAACCTTATAACTCTTACACGGAGGCTTCGTGAATCCTGCCCCATGTAATCAATATGAATTTATGTTGATGTCTGTCATGGAACATTTAATGATGGTACGTAGACACATGCACACCTGTGCTATACTGCAAGTGTCACTGTGATGGCAGAATGTGGACTGTGCAGACAGTTGATCTGCTCCACTACAACAAAACATGTCCTAATATGCCAACAATATGCATAAAGGTAAATCATACAATGTCACCAGTTCTCAGGGAGCATATTACTGGAGCTGTTATAGAAGGAGCATATATTGCAGTGGCAGCAGTGGCCATCAATACATTAGCTCACATCGCAGATTGTAATATCCTCTTGTAGCCATTCTGTGCATCCACACCTCAATATAGTACATGTCAATGACAGCAACATTGACATGTCAGCTGTTTATAGGATCATAGGACATTATTAGGCTAATGGCCAACATCACATGAAATCCCAGCCATTATTATAACATGTAAAAACAAATCCATATATCTATATTACAGAAGATATTAAGACTGTTGTGTGCAAGTGTATATGTGTTGGATTGCATTACATCCTGCCACTGTCCATATGAGACATGTGCACCACACCATGATAGAATTAGCAATCACACATGCAGTTGTCTGGAGATGACATGCAGAGGCTCATGGAAGGAAAATGCTTCATGATGTGTGTATGCATATTTTCTGTCTTTCTACCTTGCACTGATATATTTTCCAATTACTTTCAAAAATATCTCATTTCTCCCAAAATATTTTCCTTCCCCACCTGAAATAACATTTTTTTCTCTCTAATGACTTTAATGCCAATCTTCCTCTATATACATGCTTTTCTCTTAACCTACATATGCCTAGTAGCCATATATTTTAATATCGGTCAACCTACAAAGAAGTTTCATATCATAATTGTCACAATATTATGTAATGTTTATTCTCGTATTTATCATGTCCCTCTTTATAAATTATGCATTCAAACTTCAAAATGTAATGCAGCTAATCTAAAATGCTAAATTCCTATAAGAATTTATGTCTGTAAATATTGTGCATCTAATCTGAAGAGTTTCACATTTCTGTATTGAATTACTGTCTTTGCAAAATCTGAAAATGTTCGAAATATTTGAATTATATCTTTGTAAAAATCTGTGATGTACCCTACATTGTTGTGGAGCTTTTCTCCCCAGGTCTCCACTGAAAAGGGACTCTTTTTGGCCCACAGGACTTCTCCAGTCATTACACTTAAATAAATAAATAAATAAATCATTTGACACAAGGCCATCCACCACTCCTCTGTAGGAAGGAAGTCATGTGGCCAGAGGAGAAAGGGGGATGTTGGATGCATGGAGCTATGTGAAAGGTTCCTCGAGTATAGTGAAATGAAGAGTGATTCCAAAGATCATGCAATGAACATAATGTACCACCAACCACACACACATACACACACACACACACACACACACACACACACACACACACACACACACACACACACACACACACAGCAGTAAACTGGAGGAGATTTGAACATTATTACCTGTGTAGGTATAGAATATGAATGCCATACAATGCCACAGTAGCAGCACTACATATGTCTGACAGTAGCATCATCACATTGCACTTTTTGGAGTATGATAGCATCATTCTATGCTGAGGAGAACATGTTGCGAGGAGTGTAGGACATGGATGTGGAGTTACATCCCTGTATAAAATTGTCTCTAAAGTGATAGTTGTATGTATTGACATGCAAGTTGCTTGCTATCAGATTACAAAACCTATATGTGCAGGTAGATTTGCTTGCAAACACAGTAGTTAATGCTACTGCTACAGTACAGGTTTGTCTTGAATATGGACAGTGTGCATGTTTCATAGGATGACATAATCACTGTATGCTACAAAACGATATTTGGAGGAGGGTTGGACATAACTGAGGACTCACATATTCTAAAATTTTCACCATAGTGATCATTGAATACACACACAGTTGACTGCAGTGAGGACAGAACTCCTATCTATTTACAGAACGCAGTACTTAACACAAGTGCCACACCTCAAGTCTAGTTTTTATAATGTCAGCCAGCACTTTATAACTAATGACATCAACAGTACCTGGTGAGAAGAATATGGTAGTAAAACTGTCCCACATGCTGGTGTAAAATGGTCTCTTGTAGGTCAACCAACTGAACAAACATACACAAACACACACCAGTTGACTGCAGTGAGAACAAAACCCCTACCTAATTATTTACAGAGCCCAGTACATAACACAAGCACAACAGCCCAAGTCTGTTTTTTATATTGTCAGACAACACTTTATAACTGAAGACATGTCTTAGGCACCATTGCCCTGCATGAGAAGAAGCATAAATGAACTGAAAAATAGAAAATTATAACACGTGATTGTTAAAAACAAGTATGCATGCAGCCATCATGTAAAAAATAATTGAAAATTAAAGCTCCCTATGAGTACACACAAGTTAATATAGAACTCACCCTTCAAAATAAATAAATAAATAAATAAATAAATAAAGACATGAAAATCATGTGTAAAAGTTATGTAAGAAGGACAATGTTTGTGTAACTCTACAGGTACATTGCAGCATTAAAAAAGCAATGTACACGTTTACATTGTAAATAGATAATACTGTTAGATATCCACTTGAGTGATGGGCAGATAGGCAAATATCACAGGCTTAACACATTTCATGGGCTACAAATGTAAAACCCCTGACCTTGCTACTAAATGATACAACACTCTTCGGCAACAACTGTGCAGATACCTAGAGAAAAGTTTCCATGACATCATGCTACATTCTTTACAAACATTTGTAATGGAAAACGTAACTGATATACATGTCAATGCCAACAGCAAGAGATAAACAATGTAGACAGTACATTATTCATTAAAACATACATCAATAGCAATGCAAATACAATGGCATTGTTAGAAAATCATAGATAAGGGAAGGCTGCTCACAAAATAAAGAGAAGAAAACAGCTGGAATTTTGCAAATATTTGTTTTATATTGAGTGAGGAACTATCAGCTTAACACTTGATAAGATCACACTCATCCTCACATCTACTGGCAAATTACAAAGAACAGCTTTCAGGGCTCATTTCCTTTACACCTTTAATGCAAATTGATCAAATCTCTCATCTTCATTAGATGGAATCTATTTTTCTTTTTCCAGTCACATGTTTGTGTCTGTGAAGAATACTAATAGTTATCTCCACTGTGCACTGTTAATTCATTAGTTTAATGGTTCAAATCCAGCAAGGTTGCTGTTTGTGTATATGTGTTGATGTTTAAGTAGAATATTTCATGTTGCAAGGCAACTGAGTAGAAGCAACTTTAGAAAGGTACATTTTAAATACTTGATTCATAATATTTCCTTTTTTAAAATTTTTATCTGCATCCTTTGTGCACCGTTTTTCATTCACACTCTTGACTGGAAGCAGTCCCTAGCAGTGAACAAGAGTTCACTTCCTAATGTAAAAAAATGGCAAATTTAATTTGGAATGGCATTAGTAGCGTTTTTGAGTCTGGTGCTGGTGTGGTTTGGTCAGCACTCCGAATAGTACTGATTGAAGAAATTCCACCCACTACCTGGCTGTTGCTGTGGTGCAAGGTATAACTAAAGTGAGCTTAGAGAAAGAGGCCACATAAGACAGGGTTCAAATCTACTTTAAAGATTTTTTATGATTGGATTCAGAATAAATAATAACACCCAGTGTTGTATATGAAATGAACAGGCTAAACCCTGTGATGAATGCTAAAAATCTGAATGGTATTCCATGCCATGTGAATTGATGTTACAAAGATGTAAACCCACTGCTTCACATAATTAGTAACAATACATGCAATAGATATTGTAATAACATATGACATTTTGTAAAGTGTTAAAAAACAGTAACATGACTATTGCAGACATATATGTCATATATGACGGAGAATGTATCCATAACTCACAAGTATCCATCATGACAGTAATACATTATATTGTAAACTTTTATGTCATGAGTTATTGTATGTAATGTTGCAAGAACAACCTCCTGTCATTCTCTCTGTGTCTCCTTTCAGAACAATTGCCATTGCATGATATCCTGATGATGTGTCATCTAAACGCTTCTTGTGGTGTGGCAAGTGGATGTGAAAATGATAAATGTGTCATGTTGATGCTATAACTGCTGTGCTCCTTTCTATATATCCATTAAACATGTTACTCTGCAATAAAATGTAATTTTGTATGCTTTTGCATTTGTGTTCCATTTGGCAGAGCACAAATGGGTTTGAGGCCAAAGGACAAAAGTGAATAATTTAATTTTGGCTGCCTTCTATAGCACAAATGAGCCTGTCATGGTGTGTGGCCACTAGTACTCTGGATAGTACTCAGAAAAGAAAATGAACCTGTCAACTAACTTTCTCTGTGGCACAAGGTGTAAGTACAGTGACCTTAGAGAAGGTAAACAGGTGATGTAGTGATGTGATCATATTTACAGATAATCTTTCAGAGGGGGTGTGAATACTAATTCACTCAAAATTTGTCATATCATTGTGTTGTTTGAAATTCAAATATTCTCAGTATTGCTAACAATATATGAGTTGTTATCTGTTCCCTTTCCCATTATTTGGCATTACCTACATTCCTGATAATGTGTGCCAGAAATTAAAGTTCTGATGTAGCAAGGAGATGCTGGGAGGACAAATGTGTTACAGTAATGCACTTCCTGCGCTGGTAATTGCTGAATATGCCTTTTTGCTGCAATTTTTCTTTCAAGTGTTTCTATGTTTTTTTTTTCTTTTTTATAATGCCTTTTGCATTTACACTCTGCTCAGCAGTGCACAAACACTGTTCACCACTGAAAAAAATTAAAGTAGAAAATTCAATTTGGGCTGTTTTAGCCTTCTGCCAGTGTACAGCCATTAGCACTCTGGATAGTATTGTGTGACGCAAATTTATTTATTTATTATTTATTTGATGTTTGTTTTCCAGGATAGTCCATTGGTCCACAATAACCCATTTTCAATGGAGTCCTGGGGAGAAAAGCTCCAGAAAAATACAAATACATTTACATAATACAGAAAGTACAAATCTGTGGTATACATTTAAGTTAAACATTTCAGTGCTAGAAAAGAACAGATCATATACATTGCAGAACAAATTATAAACATTACAGTATAAGTAAAGAACAAATCATAAACATTACAGTATAAGTAAAGAACAAATAAACATTACAGTGTTAGAAAAGAACAAATTATAAACATTTCAGTATAAGTAAAGAACAAATGATAAACATTACAGTGTTAGAAAATAACAAATTATAAACATTACAGTATAAGTAAAGAACAAATCATAAACATTACAGTGTTAGAAAATAACAAATTATAAACATTACAGTATAAGTAAAGAACAAATCCAAGAAATGTTGAAATTACAAATATTGCATGGATTAAGTAAGCAGAAAAAGAAAAAGAACATAGAAAAAGAAAATCACCTCTCAGATAACTTTTGCTTTGGCTGAAGATATAAGTACCGTGAGGTTTTAGAGAAAGAGGACAGCTGATGCAAGTTCAAATCCAGTTTACCCATATATCTTCATTGTATCAGAATTAGATTTGTCAGAAATGATTGATTATGAAAGCAACACTAAATACAAATGAGTACCGTAACAATGTTTATTGCAACAAATATATCCTTAATGCTTGCTATATAAGGTCAATATAATGCAAATAAATTATGATGATAAACATGACAATGATGATATTTAATTTGATATGCATCCACATACAGTAAGTATGATGTGCACAGAATGTCTTGTGAAGTATGCATGTAACATATTCCAACATGTGTTACTCATGTCATTCAACTCCATGCATCTGAAATGTACTTACAACCACACATTTCTGCTTTACACATAGGAATGCAGTCCCATGACTACTTAAAGTCACACACCTATAGACATAACTGAATATCTCAGTTCTTTATTGAATTAGTATATCTCTAATTAGCATGCTAAAAAAGTAAGTTTTGTTGTGGCACTGACAGTTAATAAACAAAGTTTAACATTGTACCTATATTTTCCTCATGGGTTTGAATCCCATGTGGTGCTACTCCGAATTCCCAAAAACCCAAATGGCATAACTTGTACCATTTGTCTCCAACAAACAATGATTATAACAAAAACACCATGAAGCATTTTAGTGTTTAACATTAGAACATGTTTCACTAGGTTGAGCATCATACTTAGCCAATTTGCACTGCCATATTTCACACATTCCATGCTTTCAGTGTCAATTTGTCTGTCAAGTTAGTGCTTTCAGTTGTATAAGTGCAACTGGCAAGGCTGTGCATCTTTGTTCATAAGCTGTTACATGCAAGATCTGACCATAACACCAATTCAGACACATATTTCTAGCTTGACTTTTACAGACATTGATGGTGAAGGTAGGGATGGTGTTCCATTTCTAGGTTCATAAGTCTATAGGTAAGTTTGAGGCTAGCTCCCCTTGTGGGCCATATTAAACCTAATTAATTCCCTCAAAGGTGAAAACCATATCCTGTAACCTGTGCCTGTAAGGTAAACACCTTTAGAGCACAAAGGTTGGATCTTGAGGACTCCAGGACTTTTTTGTGGTTCATCACATGAAGCACAATAGCTGGACCTGCTACAGGGGGATTAGATCAGGTTTCACAGGATGAGGTTTGGAATAACTTTGCCAAGGCTGTCTCAAGTGCATCTCACACACTGGGGAGCAATGTCATTACCTTTACATTGACATCAAAAGGTGCAAGCTGGACCTCCTGAGCTGACTGGAGAATGGAGAATGAATTTAAGACTGCAAACGCCCCTGAGCTGTGAAAGGAGAGTGACCCATCAATAGTCTGTGATATAACATTAATTACTCAGGCAAGACAGTTAGTTATTATGCTTTTATTCTTTTTTCTTTTCTCTGCTGTACAGCTGAAGCAGAGATGGCAGAAAACCATGAGGTATATCATACAGACTAGCTCACCTCACACAGACATGGGGTAAGTATGTATCAGGTATAAATGCAAGATACAGAAATATTTTCAGTCCATCACTCTATATCATCTTGAGTAGGTACACCTTAACTTTTATAGCACGCATACATGCCTGCTCCAGTAGCTCTTGGTGACTGCATTAGGCAATGAGAACACCAACTTAATTGTGTTGGGTTCAATATCCAGAAACAGACATTAGAATTTTTTTTTTACAGGAGAGTATGTATAAGGTAATAACTGTAATATTGCATGACATTAACAATTCACTTTTTGCAAATGCAATTATTAATTGTGAAAGCATTTGTCTTATATGGCATAGTCAAATACATGCTTCTATGTGTCATATCATGCCATTGTTATTGATAGATTTTATGACACATTAATGCCTTCCCATCATAGCTAAATGTGGTAAATGTGTATATATTTATTTCTCATATTGGTTTATGTAATAAAATAATGTGACATGCCACTGATCAAATTATCTCTTTTTTGTCTCCCCCTCCATATTTCTCTCTTTTTTAATTTTTCACACACACACACACACACACACACACACACACACACACACACACACACACACACACACACACACACACACACACACACACACGGAGCTAGACTAACCACTTCAGTTCATCCTGCCATACTCCCACAGGTGGCTGCAGTGGCACCACCATAGGCAAGACAGACACCCAGCACATCTAGGTTGCAACCTGCCAGCATTGCCTCCACAGCTCCTGCCCTACCTGCTCCATCTGCATCAGGTAGTTTTGCCTTGACTGCTGGTGCAGTGGTACCCTCTATAACAGTACTAGTGGAGGTGAGATTGATTTTTTTCACTTGTCAGGACCTGACAGGGCTGGAGCAGGACATAATGGAGAGGGGCATTAGTACCCTAATCAGTAGGTCTGAAAATGTCCTGCACCATACTGTCAGACTGATGCCATATCCAGCACTGACTGACACAGGAAGCAGACAAAGGAGACAGTGATGACAGTTCTGAGGGTGAGGACTAGATTTGCCCTGTTCTCAAGCTGAATGTGAATGCATCCCTGATATCCCCTAAGTATCTCCAATCATGGTGACCCCCACTCTTTTGTGCCCATCACCATCCCTGTCTGTCTTATATGTCCTGTATGTCTTGGCCTGCTACCCAACCTGCTTTACCTACCTGACTATCCCATTCCCATAATTACACCCCATACTTAGCTCTCCATTTTGCCTTTGTGTCTTCTTGACACACTTGATTTGGTCCAGTCAGCTATATAACATTATTCTCTTGTTGCCTCTCATCCCTGGTGTGGTGACTCTCCAAAGTTATGAAATTTTGTCTACAATTCTACATTTATGTTGTGAATAAGAGGATATGGTGATCTCCCACCACCCTTCTGCAAATTCCTGGATTCTTTCCCCTGTCCCCAGTCCTCTGCTTGTCCCCCATTTTGCCACTCTCCTTTTTCACGCATTTAATTTGGTCAAAAATAGAACTACACATGGCACATATGGCCAGAAATGGCCTCTCAAAAAGCCTTTACTTTTTGTCCTCAGCATTTATGTGGAGATTGGCAATGTGCACCAGTGCCGAGTGTCGGTGAATGGCAGTTCATGTCCTATGACAAAAAAACGGTGAGTTTTTGCTATCATCCCTACTACTCTGATTAACTTTGTGCAAATGTGCTTAAATCCTCTGTACTATAGGAATACAGAGTAAAGGCAGGTATTCCTTTGAAAAAGTTACTCTTACAGTTCTTAGGTTGCTAGATGTAATGAGCTAAAAGATTCTATGTGGTGTGTGGAGATAATTCTCTTGTCTATAGACTGATGTTCTTACATAGTTTCAAGAGTTTGATTACAACTGTATGTTAATATACTATTTTATGCCATTTTATATTATCTCCAGTTACAATATTTCTTTAACTTAGTATGAGAATAATGCAGCAAGAAAGCATTTGCAAAAAAACATTTCATCTCCAACATGGACATTTAGCAAACCACTGTTATCATGCTTATGTCTTTATTTGTATCTACTCTTCTAACCCTAATAATCTAAGAGTAAAAATGAGGAAACAGATAAGGGCAACACACTATAAAGGAGGTCCTAAATGTCCCATAAGACAAGCTCTTGGTATTTTTCTCTCTCCATCTCTCCATCTCTCTCTGTCTCTCTCTCTCTCTCTCTCTCTCTCTCTCCCTCCCTCCGTCTTACACCTTCTACTTCAGTGAATTATGATCGTCCTTTAAGTGGTCTTATTTAAGGTATGAAAACTGAGGAGTTCATTTGTTGTGTGCGGAGATAATGCTTAGATCTATACACTGATTTTTGCATACTTTCAAAGGTTCTAATCCAGACTTATGTCAGACTGTCATTGATGTTTTTTATGACTATTTTATGTGTGGCTGTTGCCTACATATTGTTTTGAGCCACCATTACCCAGCTTCTGTCATAATCTACTCGGTGCCTGCCTCACTCTCCCCATGTCCCTCCCCCTTCCATATCATCAATTTGTCTCCTCAGTATTTGCACAATGTTTGGAGCTGAGCAGCACCTGTAACTTAGCAGACATGGAACTATGCAGCTTATGGCCAAATTGTGTTGTTTTTTGCCGTTGGCTACTCTGCTGCCCTTTGCACTACTGTGCTTAGCCTTGCTTCACTATGTATGGTCAGGCCTTGTTGCACTATGTATGGTCAGGCCTTGCTTCACTATGTATGGCCAGGCCTTGCTTCACTATGTATGGTCAGGCTAATCTTCTTTTGACAGGCTGAAGAGCTGAATGTACACCATTATAGTATGTTCCACTTGCAAATATTGTTAGGAAGCATGCTTCCCAAAAATTCCTAACAATAATACAATCATGACATATAACACCTTAAGATAACACATCTCTGGCATTGAATCGTTTAATATACTTCTGGCTGTAATGTACACTATATATAATGTTAAAATTGCCATTACTATGATGAGGCCTGATGCCTACATTCTACCTTGCCTCACTGTTTTATCACTGTCCATTCAAATCAGTACAATTAAGATTGTGAAGTAACATTTTCTGTGTATTGTGTTGAAATAATTCACATCTGTGACATGCTCTTAGCATAGTATCAATGGTTTGAATCCAGAAATATGTAAAATACATAGTTAATGTGTCAGTTTTGTTTACATATCTTAGTAACACACAATTACACTGTTTATTTCTCAGTCATGTTTCTGCTTTCTGACCGTTACAGTACTTGCTTCCTAAAGGTAACTCCTACTGGTGGCACATAGCATAACAGATTACTTATCAAGAAAAACATAACAGTAACACACTACAAAGATGCTAAAAACTGGCCCAAAAAATTATAACATTCTTTTTCTGTCTCTTTTACTTTCTCTAAGTTTCTATCTGTTCGCACTTCTGTATCATCACTTTTTCCTTTTTCATATTTATTATGCTACTGGATGTAATGTATACGTTATGGGATTTTAGAATTGTCATGAGTCCAATAAAGACTGATGCATACATTCTCCTTTACTTCAATCTGTTGTCAGATTTGAACTTTTTGAAGTAGGAATTCCTATGTGGTGTGGTTAGATAATGCTCAGCTCTCCAGATTTGTTTTAGAGAACTGTCAAAGTTTAAATCCTGATGTATGCCAAAGTGTTTTTGAATCTTTTGTTTGACTCCTTTGTGTGTAACTGTTGAAATGCATTTTATTACCACGTCATTATCTTGCTGCAGTATTAATCTGCTCACTCCCTGTTGGGATCACTGCCTTGTACTGATCTTTCCTGAATAATTATGATGACATACTGAAGAGTAACCCCACACAAAGATGTGCAGAAATAGACCATAATCACATTTCTTCATATTTCTCTATCTCTGTCTCCTAATCTGTACTCCAGAGATTGCGTCCTTAGCTTTTGCATGGAGCTTGGCATCACACACCAATGGTGAGTGATGGTAAATGTTGTGTTGTCTTATGGCAAAAGCTGAATTTCAAATACACTAGCATGGTTCACTTCATGCAAATGTGCTTAGCCCTGTTGGGCTATAGAAATATTACTATTGTAATACAATTCATGTAGCAGCATATGTATCAGGCTGACAGATGTCATATATACCTTAAGGAATGTTACACCTGTTCATACAGTGATGAAGACTGATGCCTACATTTTCCCTTGCTTGAATGTGTTGTTGGTGTCCTTCAAATGCATCAGTTAAACTTGACAATCCTTGAGTTCCTTTGTGTTATGCTGTGATAATCTTCCTGTCTGTACACTTTTATTTTACACTGTCAAGGGTTTGAATCCCAATGTATGTCATGCATTTATTTCATGTTTCTACATATTAATATTATATGTGTAAGTGTGCTGCATATGTTGTCAAACAATAGTATTCTCCATATGTCTTTGTCATATTTCCACATTCCTAAAGTGTCTTCATCTATATTGCAATTGCTTTATTGTACACAGCAATACAACTGAAGTATACAAATTTTCAAGGGATGTATACATTTTTATTTATTTATTTTACATTTGTTGACCGGGAGTGTCCGACTGAGCCAAAGCCCTTTTTCAGCAGACGCCCGGGGAGAAAAGCTCCAAAAAGTACAAAATTACTGTAGAGATATTCAATAAGTTATAAATCTCATTCCGTAGTTGCCAAGTTATACAATACTATAAACAAAAGCACAATAGCAGTTAAAGCATAAGAAACAAAAATGTTGTAGTTTAAAAAATGTTTGCTAAAGTTCAAAACACATATTATAGGAAAAGTTTTTGAAGCTACATAGAAGGAATTGGATTTAATAGTTAAACAGGACTATGTTGGTTGTTTATGGTCATGGAGGGTGTGAACATTAGCAGGTCCAGTGTTTTTTGAAGTAGTCTTTGGTGGCTAGCTTAAATTGTTTGGGGTGAGTAAGGTTCCCAACTTCTAGTGAGAGTTTGTTCCATACAATAGAGGGTGGTAGCTGTATAAGTTGCACCCCATCTTAGATTTAGGCTTGTAAACAGTTAATAGGTCTTGGTTTGTACTTCGGAGATGTCTGATAGGGGAATAGAGGGAGATGAGGGATGATAGAGCTGGGCAGAAAGCTGGCTGATATAGAATGGAGTGTATGATTTAGAGCTGAGATTGGAGAAACAGGTGTGGTAGTTCAAGCTAGTTCAGGTATTTTAGGGGAAAGGCAGTCGTGGGATTTATATGTTTGTTGAGCTGCAAATCTGGCTATCTTGGGATAGGTCAATTCTCGTTTGGTGAGTAAGGATAACTTCAGATTTGTGAGTATTTTGTAGCAGTAAGTTAGGCAAGGTAGAATGTAGGCATGAGATAGAGGAACCCTAGCTTCATGGGTGAGGAATTTGTTATTCCTATACAGAAGTGCTAGCTTTTGATGTTTTTTTCTGATGCAATTGTTAATGTGTATAATGCATATTAATGTTTGTTGTTGTTATCCCTGCCCTTGAAGATCTTGAGAATCACTGACAGTTGGAAGCATTAGCAAAACCCATAGATCTGATTTTGTAAATTTATATAGGTCAGAAAATGCAAGGTAACACAACACAAATATATGCAGAAATGAGCCATAAACTAATCTCTTAGTATGTCTGTATGTATATCCCTGTCTCCAAATGTCCCCTTCTCCTCACTCCTGCTATGTCATCAAATAAATCTCTTTAATTGTATACTGCTTCCATAAGACATATTTCTATCACCAATAACATGTTTGGTCACTCCTGTGTTTCATAATACACCTGTATCATACATATAAGAAGTGATGGACTACAACTGTCATGACAAATGTGTAAACTATGACACAGAACCATCACCATAAGACTTATGTGTTCTGTATTCCATCAGATTCGTTCATGGTTGTATGTGTATACTGCTTATTTGTGCAAAGGTCAGCACAGAACATCACAGACAACTGCTAATTCCCGTTCTAAGTTCAACTCCTCAAGATATGATTATACTTTGCCATCAGCTGTGTAAATCAGCTTGACAGTGGCACTCTACAGGGAAAATAGTTAAAAAGAAATTCTAACAAAGATTTAAGTGAGTAGGTTGTACAACTTCTGTATGTGTTAATGGAATTTTGGAACCAAGGTATCTGCATTTCACAGTGATGTTGACTCAGTTAATTCAATCTGTTAATGTATATCTCAACTCCACAGGTTACACTTGCAATTTTGTTACAATGGTAAGTAATCATTTCACACATAACTCATCATTGTTACTCAGAAGCATACCTCTCAACCTGGAAACATGAAAAATCTGGACAAGGTCCAAGAAAAATAGGTACAAATCTGTACACTGATACATAATTACATAACCCCATCCACTCAAATGGAATTGTGGGATACCAGCTTTCAAACGCAAACTGAAGAACAGACAACCAAAAGATTGCACCAGAGTCCCTCTGCAGCCATTCCAATGTCCCAATATCTGGCTATTTCATCCCATTTACCATAAACACTAATGTGCATACTGCTTTACCTCTACAATGATTATTTGGATTTTATATTTACATTTTATAGCACAATGCACAAGCACTAATAGACATCTGCTAAACAAAGCAATACTGTCTCACAATGAAAACAGACTCGGCATTAAAACTTCTCTGTCCTTGAAACTCACATTCATTGAAACAGCATTGAAACCCACAGCACATACAAAAACAAATGCATCTGGCCAACGGTGGATAAAGATTACCTTTGGGCTGTTTGGGCTGTTTTCAAATCATAGGCCCCTTGCACACAAAACAAGAAACATACATGTGTTCTTAGGTACACCTTCCTGACTTTATTAAATTATATTCCTTGTATAATACAGCACACTTGTTAGACTTAGAATGCATTTTAAATAAACTAGGTGAATTGCATGTTTCCAAGATTTTATCTTGAATGCTGGAAACATCTGTGAAGTGCTCTTAGCATAGTATCAAGGGTTTGAATCCAGAAATATGTAAAATACATAGTTAATGTGTCAGTTTTGTCTACATATCTTAGTAACCCACAATTACACTGTTTATTTCTCAGTCATGTTTCTACTTTCTGACCTATCAAATAGCCATTATTTTGACTAAAATTTGTCTCTCTCTCTTTCTCTCTCTCTCTCTCTCTTAATCTCCCCATAAACTACAATTTTTGGATAACTGGAGGATTACATGTAATAAATAATGACAATAAATGTATAGAACTGTTTTGCTTCAGAAAATGTATGTAAATTCACAAAATATTATTCATTCAGCTTCCCAAACTGATAGTACTAATATTTTAAAGAGTCCTTGATTACTTCTGGATTTGTCACTAATTCTGGAGGTAATGGGTATTTTGAGTAATTCTGAGAGATAACCGTGCCATAGCTTTCAAACTAAGAGCAACCATCAAAATCAGATTTCCTAATAGGAAAAAAATCCTGTCAGACGGTAACTCTAAATTTCCTTTATTGCTGGGTTACAGATAACAGGATTGCTTTAAGAGACCATGCTCAAACAAAACAAGCTACCTAAAAAAATTGCATGACCTCCACCTTTAAGAATGTTAAAAAATGTGTTATACACAGGCATGGGTTTTGTGATGACAATATTAGAGAATACATTTCAATAATCATACGGCAGTACACTCTGTACCAAGTAAAAGTCACATTAATGACATTAGTTCAACAACCATTTAGTTTTCAATTGTCTTGCAAATTAAAGAGAGTGTGTGTAGCAGAGTAAACAGGAGAGCACAGTGCATTATTTATTTGCTGCACTTGTTTACTGGGACTGTTCGACTGGGCTAGACAAAATTACCCTTTTTAGCAGAGGCATTAACAACTTATGCATCATGCAGCAAAGTAACAGTAAATAATACAAGCAATCTGAGACAATGAAAATATTCAGTATGCAGTATGCAAGTAAGCAATGATATTAGAGGGAAAGGTGACTAAAGTAATCCTTACACACACACACACACACACACACACACACACACACACACACACACACACACACACACATACACACTTGGCTTGTTCCATTCTCAACAGCTTACCCAGCTCCATTCCCTTGCTCATCTCTCTCAGCACCAGCATTCCCTCATTCACAGCAGCTTATCTAGTTAAGTTCCATTCTCTCTTTGTGGCTGGTGCCAGAAATGCACGCGCGTTATTGTTTGAGCTAGTTAAGCTCAATTCCGACAGGCCATTTCACAGAGCTGACATCATCGCACATGTGATGGCATCAGCTCAAAAAGCCGAGGGGGGGGTATTAAAAAAAAACAGCGGGGAAATTTGGAACTTAAGGGGTGCCACTTGGGAATCATTGCACCCCATGGTTTGGACCCCAAAACTTGGTAAAAAAACAAGAAAATATGTACGGTTGGGAGGTATGTTCAAAAGTGCTATGTCATATTTAGGAAGTGTCTGTATTGTCAATGCACATTGTGCAAGCATCAGCCTAGACAACTCACAGTGAGACAATAAATGGTTACTATTTGTATACCTTCATCATGGTATGAACCATCATGAATACTTGCTTGACAATCCACTGTTTTGCAATTGTGATTGTCATTGACATTCCATATTGTGAAACAGGTATGTCACTCACATTAATGCAACGTACGTGAATGACAGTATATAGATGTTATCACAGCACTATATAATTACAAGGGATAAGCAAAGTGCTGTTACATCAACTTGTTAAAAGAACTTTTCACAACAAAACCTGTAATGTACACTAGCTGATCTTCAAAACACTGATGTGTTCATACTTACAAATGGGCATTTTCACATCTTTACAGTCAGACTTCTCCTGCGGAGGTTGTGATTCATAATGTGTTCTCTAGATTGTGTAACTAGTTAAACGGTTTGAATTTGACATTGGTGAACTAGTGTGTGTGTGTGTGTGTGTGTGTGTGATTTTAGTGTCAGGTAAGTAAAACTTCAAAAAGAGATTTGATGTGTCCACTTCCACTCAGGAGGAAACGTTAACTTTGGACGCAGCTCCCTCTGTGCTTTATTCCACTTTTAACACAAATGCCTACTCTGCATCACACTGATGAGGTCATCATGTCAAAAGTGCACTCTTTCCCCGTAAGAGTCATACTTCTCCTGTGATACTTGTGGTTAATGCTGTGTTCTCTAGATTGTGTAACTAGATATGTAGTATGTTCAACTCTTACAGTAGTGAAGTTGTGTGTGTGTGTGGGGGTGGGGGGTGGGGTTTACATGCCAGGTACATATAGCTTCCTGAACAGGCATGCTGTATCTTTTTCCACTCAGGAGAAGCATTTAAATTGGGATAAGACCACACCATTCCCTTATCCCACTTTTACCACAACCATCTTCTCTGCAAAGCACTGAGATCATCTTTTTTATATGTGCACTGCCTCACTATAAAAGTCAGATGTTTCCTGTGGTGCTTGCAGTTAATATTGTGTTCTAGGTTCAGCAACTAGTCTGATAGGGGATTCAAATGCAACATTGCTTAAATAGTGTGACTGGGAGTAGTGTCATGTATAATTGGCTCCATGACCACAACCATTATGTAAACTTCCCCTAGGAGGCATATTTTCACTGGCAGAGGGCTACACTATAAAGTTCTATTAGCTGCAGGCAAAAACCCAATTTTGGAAACACAATGACTATATCATACATTCAAAAGGGAACCACATCACAGTTATAGTATAACTTATCCTGTGGTGCTGGCTGTTGATACTGTGCTCTCTAAACTGTGTAATTAAATAAGTCAATGGCTTGGATCCAGCAATGATTGACTACTGTGTTTGTCTGTCTTGCTGTGTAGAGAAGTCATCTATTGCAAATAAGGTATGTAGTTGTGTATTGTTACTGTGCTCTTCAACCACCTTCTTTGCATTTTAGCAGAAACATCATCCTATTAAACAATGGTGATGTCATCCATTCAAATGTGCACTGACTCAATTATAAATCAACATCTCAAGTGGTGTGTGCACTTCAGACAATGTTCTGTACCTTGTGATCTTAGGTACTCATTTCAAATTCAGACATTACTCCTTGGAGTCAGTTGTGCCCATATGACTGTGAATATGCACGCACATAACAATACTGTCACACAGCTATCTGCTGTGTACATGTATAGCTTGGAATTCCTCTTACAAGAATGTTCTGCACATTTTTCACAGGGAAATTCTTTATTTGGTACTGATGATGCCATTTGATGAAATTTGGCTCTCTTGAGTGAATGAATAAGGCTACTCTTTTGCCATGAGGAAATAAGCCAAATATTATGTATGCTGTTGCCTTATTAAAGTACATTTGAATCTGTCATTATCTACACATTGTATATAATTGACATTCTACTGTCATAATGATGACTGCATTACACATCATGTATGTTTGGGTATACCTGGCATCAGCAATGTTGTCTGACAAATAGACATATAGTAACAGTCTTTAAAAAAAATTTCAGGCACACATATCTCTTTCAGCCATAATGGGGTGCCATGCCTTCAAATACCCAGATATCTCACAATTATAGTAACAACTGTGCTGTGGCATATTCATTCTTCAGAATATTATGTAGCGTCTTTTGTCACATAATCAGGTTTTCAAAAGCCACATTGACTGACTGTAATTATTGTTTCCTTATACTGTTATGCAAGAATGACATCTGTCACAGTTATAATGCATACAGTTACAGTAGGTGAAGCCTCCTTCATCCATTTTATCTCATAAAAATTGCTTGGAACACGACCATATGATGTAGTGGCTTCACATAGGTAGATTCTCACAGAAGTGTTAAGACTTCAGCTATGGTACATGTAATTCATACACATCGTTAGTCAATGGATTTAGTTTGCTGTTCAATTCCAGTAAAGGGTAACATTATATGAATATGCGGACATTAGACAAGCAACAAAACACAAGTTATCTGTTTTTAGGATGGACAGATATAAACTCATTTTGCAATTTTATGGCAGTCAAACAGTTGTTCTTCAAATGCCATGCTGTGGGTGCTCCTGTGGCACATGCATTGAGTATTGACTTGTATAACCTATCTACACAGCTAGAGTGTTGTTCAAATCTGGGACAATGCATGTATAAATCAATGGAAAAAGCTTCCTTGGCAAGCAAACATTGATACTGGACTGCTCACAGTTGTACGAACATTAACACAGGTACCTCCTTGTGAACATTCTGACTAATATTGCACAAATTATCATCAAAAGTCCTTTCTTACTTCATTGGTTCATAGGTTGGTACTAGGCTATCAGCCCTGGGGCCTATACAAGCCTAGCCATAACAATTCCCTGGCTATTTCTTCCCACAATATTTACTTCCTGGACCCCTTTCTAGCAGGGTGACTGGCGTGATTCCTGAGGTGAATTTCCTATCTCCCATCCAGTCATCATATATTCATTTCAGTCATTTGTGACAAGCTCCACTGCTATCTCCTCTAGCAGATATAGTTAGTACACAGCCATGTAGAGTGTTTTGTCTGATAGGCAGGGGTTTGAATCTGGTAACATCTGTTGTCATATAGCTGTGTCAGATAGGAGTGGCTTAGGCAAACTAGTCATGGCAAGGCTATGCAAATCAGTTGGTTGGTGGCCTATACTGCTTTGAGAGTTTAGCACCATTCTTCATTGGATTTGGCAGCAGTGGGCAGGAAATCAGAAGGAGGTACATTATCTGAATGCCTTTAAAACTAAGGAAGGGTTTGAAAAAGCTTTGCAAGGTATGTGTATGTCTTGGATGTGTGAGGAACAGTTTTTTTTTGTTTAAGCAGAAGTTCGAAGGTCTGTGCAAGGCATTGTGTTTTTGAGGTTGCTAGTGGATGCAGGCCTTGGTTTGTTTGATTTACCAGATGAAAAGGTAATGCAATAAATAATTAAAAAAAAAACTCAAGGGGTAATATTTCGGGACAAGGGCAGATTAAGAGTGGATTTAGCTCTGATTAGTATAGCTGCATGGATGACAAGTTTATGCGACTTTACTAAATCTTGGATGGTTGTTTATATGTTTGAAAGGTTGGGGTAGGACTGATAGTGTGAAGATTGATAGACTTGCTATTGACAAGATAAGTTTTGTTGCAAGGGTTGGTGTTGGGAAATGGAGGTTCATCAGGTTACAGTCTGGGGGATATTGGCTTTATGGATGCACTGAAGTCATTAAAGAGAGTGGTTCACTGGTCAGCAAATGCTATTCTGGTCATTAGATGTTTTGCCTTATAATAGATAGTGGGTGTAGTGGTTGGATTACTATTAAGTTGATCTTTTAGAATAGGAAATCTCATTTTGGTCATTATTATATCCTTTGGGCAGCAAAAGGACATTGTGGTTAAGTAGGATGATATGCAGTTGGGTTTACTTTTTTTCAGATGATGTTGGGATTTTTAGTGTTTTGGTGGTACATTTAGTAGGTAATGACCTGGGAATAATTACAAAGCAAACCATTGGTAGTAGGATAAATGAAGATATGCTTGTTTTATGGAGGTTATACAAGGGTATTGGTATTACTTTGGTGTTGGAGAGGGATCATCAGTTTAATTTCAACTGTTTAGGAAACTGGCTGCATTGGGTATTTATATGATAGGGCTTTGAAAGGTTAATGACAGGGATCCAGTTTGGTTCAGATAGGATGGAATACACCAAATGATGTTTGGCCTCAAACTTTTTAATGTAAGGCTAGGTTTGTTTTGGAAAGTTTTGTTGGAAGATTTGGTATTAAGGAAGGGGAACGGCCTGTTGAGGCTAGTGGACACAGAAGAGGGGCAGGCTTGTCCCTTATATGTCCCCCCTCTGGTGTTGGATGTTCATTTCAATGAGTCAGGAAATGAAAGTGAGTGGTTGGACACTGCTCGATAAGTAAAACTAAGCAAGTGGAGGTAAGTATGCTGCTTATTTGGTTGTATGTCTAATTCAATAAGTGGGAAATTAAAGTGAGTGATGGGACGCTGCTTGATAAGTAAAATAAGAGTGGAGGTAAGGAGGCTGCTAACTTGGTCAGAGTGCATGAGGTCACGCTGCCACAGTTAACAGTAATATGGATGTTTATGCTGTGATTAATAAATTAAGATATTGGTCAACAAAGCTATGTTTATGAAAGTTTAATAAAGGTTGTCAAACATCATTTGGTGTGATGTGTTTATTAAAGGGGACCAGGACAAATATTCCAAAACATAAGAAAAAGTTTTAGATTTCATAACAACAAAATATTCAAGAATTACTAAATAAAAATCTGTAATTCTTACACAGAAGACTTTTTCTATCTGTCCCACACACTTTCCAGTAGTTATCCTTACTTCATGAGTGTTATAACTCCTGGAGAGGAACATTACGTCTGCTACTCCCCAAAGTCTAAGAGGTCATTGCCTTTTCATATTGCTGGCCTCATCAAGAATATCCCACTAACTGCTACAATTGTAATTTTTATTTAGTTATGAAAATGCCAAAATAGCGTAGATGTTTCTTGAAGTCAGATTGAAACAAAAACAGGTCTGTCATAGGCTCATGAGAATTAGGGGTGGTATTTTGTAAACCAGTATAGATACTCCAGATGAGATATAGGAAGGTATGCTAGCCACTATACAAAGTGTTATTCTCTTAGGGGTAAATCCTTGCTTTCTGATTTAACTGGAATGACCAAGTTTGGTGATGAACTGGACCTTTTGGCCATTTTATCTCAGAAGATCATGCTTTACTTGCTCTTTTCACCATGAAAACGTATCTTAATGACTGAGAAAGGCAAATGACTGTGCCTGAACAGCCTCCCAGTGAAGTTATATGTTGTCTACGATAAGACTTTTCATGAAAGCAGTCATACTGAAGGAATGAAATGTCCCCATGCTACCTTCTTGCTATTGCTCTGTCTCAGTGCTAGAACAAGGCTATACATTTTTCATGGCCCTCTTAGCAAACAAACTATCAAGACTGATCCAGACCGACTATTAGTGTGGTTTGGTAAGACAGATACAAACATTTGACAAGATAATCCAAAGCTTTTTGCTAATGCAGAACACCTCATTGAGGGGAGGTAAGCCTCAGTGCTGAAAAGGCTATGAGCAGGGTCTGACTGGATTATTTATTTAATTCATGACCTCTTTGGTTTTCCTACTAAGTTTGTTTTCCTTTTATCAAAAATGTATCTAGGGTCTCCTCTAGAAATAAGACTGGTGCAAAGCAATCTGAAGAGCTAATACTGGAAATATAGAAATAAATACTTAAATAACTGGCTCCTATGACAGCCAAATAGTATTTTGACAGTACATGTTTCAAGGAAGCAGTCTATATTCTCTCTTTTCGAAAACACAATTGTCACTTTAATTTTCAACAATATACTTTCTGCTGAATCTAATGGCTATATTGTTGTTAATCACAGCATGCAATAACTTTTCTATTAGCAAAAAAAAAAAAAAAAAGAAAAGATTCACACCAAAAGCAGCCACAACTCTATTCCATTTCTTATTAATTTAACTCATCCATCATCGTTCAGCCAAGCTATAGGATTTAAATAACTGTAATTTTATGTTTAATATGTGAATGGATATTCAGGAAATCAGAAAAGAACTATGTGATTCCATTTATCCCAAAAACTGTTTCCAATAAGAATATATTCTAAGAATTCAGTATAGCTGCATAGATAATTCAGTGTCAGCCTTAGGAACAGCTTGCTCTCTCTTCTCTGTTCCCAACTTATTTCACTTCTGACAAAAAAAAAGTATTTGCTGGGAGAGACAAGGGTGTATTGACTTTGAAGACATTAAGATTTCTTCCACATCCTATGCTTTTATTATCTCCTTGGCACTAATTCTACAGAGCAGGATAGTATCCAGTTTACGTATAGCTTTGAAGTCCATTCCATGCCAAGGTATCTGCACGTCTTTTGCTGAGCTCAATGCGGATGCCCAGGAGATGAGAAGACATTGCTTTCTTCCAGGAAGACAAGTTTCAGATTACATGGCTTCACACAGTCTGCTTTTCAGTGTGTTATTACATTGCATCACATTATGACTTTTCAGACATTAAGCTTTTTTCCATATCCTGTGATTTTATTAACCCCCCCTTGATACAGTAATTCCACAGAAAGGGATAGTGTCCAGTTTATGTATAGCGTTGAAGGTCATCCCATGCCGGGGGGGGGGGTGTCTGCATATCTTTTGCTGAGCTGAAAGCAGGCATTAATGTAAATGTCCAGGAACTGAGAAGGCATTGCTTTCTGCCATGAAGACAAATCTCAGATTGCATGGCTTCATGCACTCTGCCTTTGAGTTTTTTTTATTTGTTTTTTTTTTTTTTTTTGCATACTGACACATTATGTATCAGGAGAATAACAATGTTAATTCACAGCAATACATGAAAACAGAATTAAAAAAAAAATCCAAGTAATGTATAGTAATAATGATACTATACAAGCAACATGCAGTAGCAGTAGTTAAACCGAAGTAAGATTAGTGGCAGTCAGTATAAGATTTGTTACTACATCGATGCTGGGGAAGGCAAAAAGACATACAGCAGATGATTTGATTAGACAGATAGTGCTTATAGTTTTCACGCACAGTATAATTATTAAATAGAATATGGTGTAGAGTATGGTGTCTCCAGTGAGAAAGGCAGTCATTGCCCTGTTTCAGACTCATATGTCATTTCAGTGGCTTGTAAAGCTGGTGGCAGGACACAGGTAAGTTGATTTGTTACTGATGAACTCCTAGTATTCAAAGAGTTTGTTTCATAGCTATTAGAACATTTCAACAGTTAGACATATGTAGCAGGTAAGAGTCTACCACTAGAAACATTCCTAAGGTATATGCTAAATCAGCTTAGGATTGTTGTTTTGGTAAAGATCAAAGCTAGAACCAAAATGATGTTTTTGGGGGAAGAGATATTACTCAGAACTGAGCAATAAGGTGAGTGTTACAAAGTTAAGAAAAGTCAGAGGAGAGAGCTAAATATCTACACAAAGAGACATTCACACAGGTATGTTACTAGGGTTTCTAGAAAGCCTTAAGGAGGTATGCTGGGATGAGGCAGATTGTAAACTATTACAGCATTAAATAGTTATTAATAAACCAAGAGGACATCAAAGTTAGTGATATCTTAGACAGTGAATAAAATGCTGAAATACACGGTAATGGGGAGAGATTAAGAGTTTGGGATTGGTCTCTGGTAAATAGGCTAACCAAAAGCATGATATTTTATTTAGGACAAAGAAAATCCATAGAAATAAGGCAGCAGAGTGATATTAAAATATATTCTCAGAGTTAAAGCTAGTCAAAACATGGGCAATGCAGTTTGTTCCCAGAAGGCAAGTAACAGACAACTTGAAAGGCTAATGGCTAGATTCTTGAAGGATCAGTTATTACATATAATTAAATTAGTATAAAGCCACACACTTTACAATGAAAAAAATGATAGAAATGTGGGTTTTGGGGAAGGAGAAAAGCAAGGCATTAATACTGGCGAACAGTGTTCCAACAACTGAAATGGAAAACCTGTGATGTCTGCTATGGTTTCTTAGAAAAGGAGAGGACTTTAAAAGCTGTGAAATGGTGTCCTTTGAGGCTGACGTGGTGCATTTCCAAATGATAGTTGTTAACTTTGTGTTCTACCCTTGCATTTTACAAAACTGAAACAAAAAATACAACTTGCCCAATAAGAAACAACAAAATGTAGTTTAATATAATGTTTTTGTACTTAACATCAACAGGACTTCAGGTGCCTTTTAGGACAGTATTGGTGGTACAACAGTACCACGTTTACCTTTAGTGTAGAAAGCTGTGGTTTCTTTTCCCACACAAGAAAGATGAATGGGTGTCACTGCAGTATAACATAAGGAGATGTTGCACCCGTGAATATGTTGTCTACTGTTCAGATGTTTATCTGAGGCCCTCTCTGCTTGAGCTTGTGGTAGTTCAGGTGAGTGTAAAAGATTCAATGGGACCTATTGAAAAGAGTCAGGGAAGCATATCTCTCAACCTCTAAGCACAAGAGATCTGGAAAGAGACTAAAATAACTGAGGGGACAAAGATCCAAAAAGTGACAAATGCTACAAATTGATCTTATAATCTTAGAAAGTTGCCAGAATAACAAGATTTGTGTTAGCATGCATTTTCTGAAGGATATGACGTCTGAAAACTCAAATGTATGCCATTAATTAGTGACTTCATTCCTCAGTGATTTGCCAGAAAAACACAAATTTTATGAGGAACAAACCAAAAATATGAGACAATAGTCTGAACATTCTGCAAAAATCTGGACAGTTGAGACTAAGGAACCAATGCCCTGGCCAAATTTCCCTTTGTAGTATATATAAAAACGTGTGTCCCATCTGAAAAGAGGCTACTAACTTTGTGAGACTTGCCTGGTCAACAAAAGATAAACAAAATAAAACTGTTAGCCCTAACTCATACATGCATATTCTGGTGAGCTGAACTTACCAATAGAAAACCAGCAGAAATGTCTGTAAGTCTGGATCCAAAGAAAACAAGCTTTTCATGTCTAGGTGCTAGAACAATGACCTAGGGCCAGCAAATGCTATTCCTTATTGACAAGGAGAGGCAGCATTGCATGACTGACATAATTTCTGGACACTTTGGGGAATGACTCAGTAACTTCCTGTTGGTATTATACTATTAAGGATTTTTTTATGTTTTGGTTCTCTCTGCATTCATTTCAGATAGTATTATTCACATGCATATTTGAAAGGATGGTGTACATGTGCATGTGTCAAGAAAGGGGGGTTCAGCAGCTTGACACATTGTATTGACAGACAATGAACCTGTATTATGTCACTGAGATGGATGTTATGAGCTCATTTCAGTGACACTAGAAAATACATTTTTATTAATTTCAAAAGTAATGTAAAATATTTTTTAGATATCCCCTAATAGTGAAAATAAATCACATATATTCCCATATGAGAATTATATTTTGACATGCTGTACTAATGAAGTGCGCACATTTATGCATATATCAACATCTTCAAAACTTGTCAGCAAGACCTGTTCCACATTCAAACAATAACAGTTCAATCATTGTAAGGTTTATTTATTTTGCATCCAAAGTTATGATTTACAGCTCATAATTACATGCATACATACAAACATTTCAGGCATGGGCAATAATGCTCTTCTATGCTGCAATATACCAAAACAGTTATTCCTATAATAAATGTTCAAGTTGCACTTAAAATATCTAAACTAGTGCTTGTTTTAATGTAGTTTGGTAATTATTACATTCATTAGCTGCTCTCATAGAGAACTAATTAGCACACCTATTATTCCTATAGAATCTTCTACACAGCTTGTTGATGATTCTCTACTACTTTTTGATAACCCCAGACATTCCCCTAGGTAGTTGCTGTGAGGATATCAGATATTGTTATCTGTGCTAGCATGACTGGCTGAAGTTTTTCAAATACTTGTAAATAATTACAAATTACCCTGTGTTATATATGCCAGCATAACTAGCTATAATTTTGTAAATAAGTTTGTGTTTTTTGATTATTGCTTTGAGTTGTGTAAGATGTTTGAATCAAACAGTGTTCTGGTTGACTAAATGTGCATGTTTTTTAAAAATAATTCTGAATGTAGGTTATGCCAGTCAACTGACATAAATGTGATGTCACCATGTGCCACAGCTGAAAGGAATAGAATCTCCACAGCAAATGATTTGTTTACTTTTTAAAGTCAGATATGAGAAAGTAGAATTCTCATAACAGCTTTCTGTGACTTTAAAAAAATTCTGTTATAAAAGCAGGCCCTGAGTCAATTAAAGTTCTATAGTAGCTCAACAGCTGTAGTAGTTGATGTAGTTGTCAGTTGTTTTTTCCAGCTCAGTCAGCAAAAACAGTGGCAGGTGCTATTCCAGTCACTGAGGACCAAACAGCAGCCTGAAGAGTGGACATATATTCTTACCATCTTATCTTGTGAGTTCATTAGATTACACAGGGACAGTTAATCTCTGGACAGTTAGGGATCTACAGTTAGAGAGAGGTTTTCTTCAATCAGCGTGAATCTTATCCTACAGTGTTATTTTCATAATTCCTTTGTGCAAAACTCTGTGGTTATTGGAATCAGTTGTTTGGTGTATATATGTTTTAAATCATTTTATTTATTACTTTTATGATCCTTTTATTATGGCTGGCTATTTAGAAAGTGCTTATAGTAACCTGAGAGTGTTTATGCTTATTGTGATAACACCAGGGCCACTCCAAAAAGCCTTACTGCTTCAGTCATACTCTACCATTCATATCAGTATTAATTTCACACAGTGTAATTGGTTATCATTGTAAGAATCTTAGAGTAGTTGGTAGGTGGCAGCTATTCTGTAATCTGGATAGAGAGAAGATAAAGCTAGTGAATTTGTCAGCCTTTCCTAGGTGTGTGTGTGTGTGTGGGGGGGGGTGTCTGTGAAAAATCAGATATTCAAGTGTGTGCCAGATACTTAGACCTGTGACACAATGCTCCAAGGTGGGTCTTATTTGGGATCTGGAGAGACAGAGAGTCCAGTCCCAGTGAACCGTGTTCCCTGTGCGCTCTTGGGGAAAGTTGTGTTGGATGCAGATAGCTGCATTTAAAATACTGTGTAAATCTATTCCTGCTTTCAGTGACACTCCCTTACCAGAGACAGTGGTGAGGATTGAGGCTCCTTAGTTACTGCCCCAGGTTTAAGTGGGGTCATCACCTTATTTGGTGGCAGCAGTGGAATTTTAATTGAGCTTTAGTGTCCCGTGGGTAGTTGTCACTGAGGTGTGCACTCTCGACAGTCACAAGATAAAAATACAGAGTTTGATTTCACAACAGTTCTTATTATTTTTTAGCCAGTTTAGTCAAGGACAGCAGTTAAAGATGACCAGCAACCAGTTGGCCAAAGTGAGCGAAGCCAAAGGACTGGTGTATGCCAACCTAACTAAGGAAGCAATGATCTCAGCCTTAATCACAGCCGCAGAGCAGACCAATAGCTTGGAGGACATCCAGTTTGGCATTGGGGATAAGCAGCCTTCTGAGACAAGACATTGCACCTTTTCTTCAGTGGACTTAAAAATTAATTTGGAGTTAAGGACACTTGAAATGGAGACCAAAGAGAGACTGTGACAGTTGGAGGCTGATGAGAGGGAGAAGCAGCATCAGTATGAACTGCGTCATTTGGAGGCTGAGGAGAGGGAGAAGCAGCATCAGCATGAAGTGCGATGTTTGGAGGCTGATGAGAGGGAGAAGCAGCATCAGCATGAACTGCGATGTTTGGAGGCTGATGAGAGGGAGAAGCAGCATCAGTATGAACTGCGACATTTGGAGGCTGAGGAGAGGGAGAAGAAGCATCAGTATGAACTGCAACATTTGGAGGCTGAGGAGAGGGGGAAGCAGCATCAGCATGAAGTGCGACGTTTGGAGGCTGAGGAGATTGAGAAGCAGCATCAGTATGAACTGCTACATTTGGAGGCTGAGGAGAGGGAGAAGCAGCATCAGTATGAACTGCGACGTTTGGAGGCTGAGGAGAGGGAGAAGCAGCATCAGCATGAACTGCGACGTTTGGTGGCTGAGGAGAGGGAGAAGCAGCATCAGTATGAACTGTGACGTTTGGAGGCTGATGAGAAGGGAGAAACAGCATCAGTATGGACTGCGATGTTTGGAGGCTGAGGAGAGGGAGCAGCAGCATCAGCATGAACTGCAACATTTGGAGGCTGAGGAGAGGGAGAAGCAGCATCAGCATGAACTGCGATGTTTGGAGGCTGAGAGGGAGAAGCAGCATCAGTATGAACTGCGACATTTGGAGGCCGAGGAGAGGAACAGGAAGAAAGAGAAGTAGGGTCGGCATGAAAAGGAACATTTGGAGATGGAAGCTGAAAAAAATGAGAGGCAAAGACAGCATGAAAAGGAGCTTCTAACCCTTCAACAGGGTCATGGAGGTAATGGGGAAGGTAATGACAAAACCCCAGAAGCCATAAAGGTCAGTAAACGTTTTCCTCAATACAGGGAAGGAGATGACTTTAATAGTTTTATTTATATATTTGAGAGATTATGTCAACAATATGTTAACAAAGGGCTCTGGGTATGGTTCCTGATTTCTTTTCTCCATGGCGGATCTGTTAATGCAATTGCTAAACTATCTGATATTGATTGTTTGAATTATGACCATGTAAAACAATGTTTACTTGATTACTTTAAATTAACTCCTGAAATGTGTACAAAAAATGTTTTGTGTACATTGATGCAAGGCAGATGAACGTGCATATGATTACATTGTTGATTTAAGTATTCCTTTCACAGGTGGCTGAGTGGGTGTCAAATCACCACTTTTGAAAGACTGGCAGAGGTTTTGGTGAGCGAACAAGCTCTTAGCACTTTGCCTGAGGACATGAGGATCTGGTTGGCAGATCAAGAGTGTAACTCTACAAATGAGTTGGGGAGAAAAGGAGATCTCTACTTGGCAAATAAGACACCCCACTGCAAAAGAAAAGGATACCCAATGCTACACATGGACCTAAAAGAACTCATGGGTCAGCCTAAACCACTCCAACAGAGTTCACCAGTAACACGGGAAGCCACTTGTTCAAGCACACATTCAGGATCAGGGATTAGATGTTTCAAATGTAACCAGAGGGAACATGTAGCATACAAATGTCCATTGAACAAAGGTGAGAAATGAAAGGTGAGGAAGCCAGCAAGTGAGAATTACAGAATGCCAGCGATAGGTTTTTGAAAAAAACAGAGGTGACAAATTATCAACAAAATTTGCATCCTATCTTAGTGGATGGAAGACAGACCACTGCTAAGAGAGACACAACTTATGATATAACCATTGTGAGGCCTGAAGCGGTGAAGGAAGAGCAGTACTTGTTTCGGCAGTACACACCAGTCAGAGCTTTGGGTGGGACCCTATTCCATATACCTTTGACCAGGTTTCATCTTGACTGGGAGGGTGGAAAAGGGAACAAGTAGGTAGGTGTGTTTGAGGATATCCCTGCAGATGTCTTAATAGGGAATGATTTTGATAGTCTAGTACCTTCTGTGCATGCAGTGACATGTAGTCAAGCTTGTAGACAGGCACATAGGTCTGGTAATTTGAGGGGAACCCAGACGGATGGGGTCTACCTGATAACACCGACATGCCAAAACACCGACAACTAAATAACCGACACGAAAAAAACAAAAAAAAAAAAATAAAAGTGCAAAAACACAAAACTTCACATGCCCGACAAACCAAAATCCTGACAATCAACAAAATAAATACCTTTTCCAAAAACACACACACACAACACAAGCACACCAAAAACCTTACAAACCTACACTAAACCTTACATATACAACTATCTATGCACTAACCTTAACCCAAACCCTAACCCTAAGGTCCATCACTATCGCATACTTACCTTACCCACACCCTAACCCTAACTCACTTAATCTGCTCCTAACCCTCAAGTCCGTCACTGCACACTTACCTTACCCGCACCCTATCCTAATGTCTGTCACTATCACACACTTACCTTACACACACCCTGACCCTAACATCCATCCCTGTCGCACACTTACCTTAACATGCCGATGTTCTTAGCATCGGGATTCTCAACTGTCGGTCTTCGCTGTTGTTGATCTTCCAGAGTCGGTGTTCTTGTTGTCGACGATCTGTGATTTCGGCATTTTCAGGTAGACCCGGTAGATGCTATGCCTGAAGCTGGGGCTGGTGATGTGGTTACTTCAGGGATGGAGCTTCCTTATAGCAGTGAGCTTGAAGGAGAACCACAGCTGCTGGTAGGTACTGGTGTTCCTGTGGACATGGTGACTGCAAGGACAGAGGTGAGTGGTGGCATCCAGGCTGACAGTGAGGCACCACTGACAGAGGATACTGGGCTTTCCATGGAAGGGGAGCTAGGAAGGGTCATGAAAGGAGAGTTGAGACAGGAACAGCTTTCAGACCCTACCTTACAAGGCTTGAGGGAGGTAGCTAAGGAAGCACCCGATGCTCAAGAAAAAAATGAGTATTTATGCTGGAACAGACAGTGGACCACTAACGGATGGCTAAACAGTGAGGTAATACGGCATTTGGTAGAGCCCAGGGTCTACCGTCTGGCACCTCTAGCCATAGCTCATGACATTCCTTTTGTCGATAACAAAGAGGTTCAGTACAGAGAATAGACCCCTCAGAGAGGGCTAGAAAGTGAGATAATACAGCAGTTGGTAGAGCCCATAGCCTACCCTCTAGCCCATGACATTCCTTTTGTCGATAACAAAGGGGTACTGTATAGAGAGTGGACCCCCCTCAGGAAGGGCTAGAAGGTGGGTAATACACCAATTGGTAGATCCCAGAGCCTACCATCTAGCACCTCTAACTATAGCCCATCACATTCCTTTTATAGGTCGTATGGGCATAAAGCATACCAGGAGAAGCATTATGCTTAATTTTTATTGGCCTGGGATTGCAAAAGTTGTAACAGGGTACTGCAGGACTTGTAAGCGATGCCAAAATATAGGTAGGAGACAGGGACATAAGCAGTACCATGTTAACATAATGAAGTCTTATCATGACAGGGAGGCCCTGGTGCTGAGTATTCACAGTAGATGGCAGGAGGAGTCTGAGGCAGATCTGGTGACTGATATTCTCAGTGAGACTCGAACTGACACTTCTGTGGGAGAGGTAGCAATATATTGGCGGCTATCTCCTATTCAGGTTAAAGAATTACAAGCAGTGCTACAGGAATTTGAAGGAATATTCACCAGGAATGCTGGGTGTACTAACCTAGTGCAGTACTATGTTGATACATGACCCCAAAGGCTTGTGAAACCTGTGCACTGGCCCAGCAATCAAGGAGCCTCAATCCTCACCACTAACACCAGTGAGGGCTGTCCACATTGGGAAGGATAACAAATACACACACAGTAAAGTACAATTTCCCTTAAGAGCACACAGAGATCACAGTCAGTTAGGGGCTGGTTTCTCACTTTCTCTCCAGATCCCCAGTAAGACTACCCACTGGCACAGCTATAGGGTTCAGATCTCAGCCTAGTGGTAAAGCTAAAACCTCCAGTGCCCTCCCTGTCCAACCAGTGCTTCATGTCCCTGCCCCAGCAGCTCACACACACACACACACACACACACACACACACACACACACACACACACACACACACACACACACACACACACACAAACACACACACACTTTGGGTTATGAGTTATATACAAACACACAGACACTCCTGGGGAAGGCTGGCACAGGTTCTCTAGTTTTGCCCCTTTTACCCAGACTATACAGTAGTACCACTTGCCACCAACCACTAATATCAGCTACTAAGAAGACCCTTACTAAAGGGTGTCCAATTATTACTGTGCAGTATTATTATCCAAATGATAAGTGTGACTGAACAGCAAAGCTTATTGGAGTAACTTGGACAGTATTACTATATACATGCAATGTACTCTAGAGCTGAATTATCTGTACACAAAACAGCCACTATCGATAATAAATAATAAAAATGCAAGACAATACTTCTTACTGCACAGTGTTAGGCAAGAGTTCAGACACAGGAAAAATGCATAACATAATACAGTAGAATAGTTCTGATATCAATACAAAAAAAAACTAATCTAATCTTCCTATTTCCTAGCTATTTCTAAGAGAAAGCACAGTTCTAAAATAAACTTATATATAGACACAGGCAGTGCTGGTGAGTTGGATGTTAAAGACAATTGCCAAATGCTCTCATTCTGTCCTTAAATTGATAACACAGTATCACTGATTCATTTCAGATTACATCATTTCTTTCTGGCTACCAGGCTAACAGAAACTCAGAGGTTAATAGTTCTTTTGATCTTGCAGCTGGTCAGGAAGCCAGAGCAATAAAATACATTATACATGTATATTCTGGCCATTAACTCTGGCCTCAAAACAATAGGCAGAATGCATCCCTCTAGACATCTCAGCTCCGAGTTTTAGATAAAAGAATTTCACAATGCTTGACTTATCAGCTTTCTTACAGCAGAGTGCACTATTGGAACATTTTTGCAGTTCCACATCTAACAGCATTTTCTTCCATTCAAGAGAACAAGCCCATGGCTTATATTAATATTTACAAATGACAGAATTATCTACAAACTTGTATCGGGCTAGGCTGGCAGCCTTCACTTATCTTCACAAGGCCTATTAAGCTAGCTGCATATAGGGTGAGTGAGTGAGTCAAACAGACTTTGAAAGAGTAGATTAAGGAGATGTTGGAGCTGGGGGTGTACCAGGAGTTCTGTGGTCCTTGAGCTTCCTCAGTAGTGTTGGTGCTGAGGAGGGATAGTATCAAAGGATTTTGCATAGATGGCAGAAACTTAAACAGTTGTACAGAGTCAAATGTGTGCCCTATGCCCAGAACAGATGAAGCTTTAGAATAACTGGGTGGGGCTAAGTATTTGACCACTATTGTTCTGACCAAGGGATACTGGCAGGTGCCCTTCACTCCCACTGGTAGAGAAAAGTCAACTATTGTAACACCTTATAGATTTTATGAGTTTACAAGGATGACCTTTGGGATGATGAATGCCTCAGCAACCTTCCAGAAGCTGGTGGATCATACCTTGGTAGGAGCAGGAGATCATACTCTCACTTATTTGGAAGATATTGCCATTTACAGTCATTCCTGGCAAGAGCACCTTCAAAATGTCAGAGAGGTCATAGGTAGATTAAAAAGGGTAGGGTTGACCATTAAACCTAGTAAGTGTCAGGTGGGTATGATAGACATCTCCTACCTAGGACATAGAATAGGGAGTGGTAAGATTAGACCAGAACCTGCCAAAGTGGAAGCTGTTAAGATATGGCCTGCCCTGGTTACAAAAAGCAGGTGAGAGTTTTTCTAGGGACATTGGGATACTACAGGAAATGTGTGCCAAACTATAGCACAATAGCTGCACCCCTTACTGATCTAACAAGGAAAAACAAGCCAGATAAAGCAGTGTGGACCACAAATTGCAAGCAGGCATTCCAGAAACTTAACAAAGCTGTAGGAGGACCCCCCTGTGTTAGCCAGTCCAGATTTCAACAATGTCAATGCAGAAAGATTCTCAAGACAGGGTGTGGGTTGGTACATTTTCAGTCATCCCCTTTTTTTTCAAGTGTCAATTTTCTAGGGTCACTTGAAAATCTAGCTTGAGTCTTCAAAGGGGGAGAAATGTAAGGATATCAGATATTGCTATCTGTGCTAGTGATACTGGCTGAAGGTTTGTAAATTATTTATTTACTTATTTATTTATTGGCATTTGTTAACTGGGTTGGTTCAGCTGAGGCAAAGGCCTGTTTGCAGTGGAAACCCAAGTAGTAAAGCTCCAGTTACAATTACAATTATTCAAGACAAAATAAATTTTACATCACAAATAGCAAATCACAAGAAATAAAAGCTACCTCACAAATGTCAAATAACAAGAACAAATATGCATCAGGGTAAAATGATTGAATTTAACAATTTTGTACAGGTTTCAGTGTAAATATATATATTAACACCAAATTAGTGTGGCTGTAAAGGATTATTCAGAAAAAAGAGGGTGCTGGTGTGTAGAGGTATTACTTCTCTGGAGAGGAGAAAGACGCAGGGGAAAGAGAAATATATGATAGAAGCAAAGTAGATTTAGAAGGAGGGTAGCTACTATCAAGTTGAGGTTTGACAGGGACAGGACCAGGTAGTTAGAAGATAGTGCTTAAGTTCAGGTTTGAAATGGGACTTATGAGGGATAGTTCTTATATTATGTTGGAGGAAGTTCTGGAGCAGGCTACTAAGTATTTGTATAGTGACTTCCCAATATTTTTTGTGGGTTTATAGGTGTCCAGAAGATGTTTTTCAGATATATGAAGATGACATCTTGGGTTGTATAGTGCTACAACATTAAAGACAGAGGTGCAGGAGGTGGGGTTATAGTTAATAGAATGTGTTATATGCAGCTGAGGAAGGATCAGTTGTTTGGGGAATTCTGGCCATTGCAAAGACTTAAGGGCATGGCAGTGATGGGATTTATATGGGGGATTGGAGGCAAACTTAGCTATTTTATTGTAGGTTTGTTCTAGTTTGTTGAGAAAAGATGACTGGAGGTTAGTAAGGGCAGGAGCATTGTACAGAAGACAGGGTAAGAAGAGAGATGTAGCTAGGAAGGGTTTAGAGGAGGGAGAAAGAAATTTATAATTACGGTACAAGAGGCCAAGTTTCTGGTGTTTTTTTCTTTATGCATTGATTGATATGTATATCACATTTTAGTTAATTGATGGTGATACCAAGTAATTTAGTATGTGATTCTGGTCTGATAATGGTGTTGTTGAAAGCGATGAGGACAAAAGAGGATTTATGCTGTACTACAGTTTTAGGAAGAAAAAATAGAAGTTTAGTTTTCTTAGGATTTAAGATTAGTTTATTATCAATGAGCCAGGTTTCAATAGAAGAAAAACTGTTTTGGGTAGGAGAGAGGAGTTCTGGGATACGGTGGGCAGTGGTAACAAGGGTGGAATCATCAGCATATAGTGTTGAGAGGTTAGTTGCAGAGTGTATTGAACAACAGGGGACCCAAAATAGAGCCTTTGGGAATACCAGTGTAGACAGCCAGGAATGGGGAGGTGACAGTTTGCCAGCATAAAGACTATAGTCTATTGGATAAATAACTAGAGAACCAGGCTAATGAGTGGGCAGAAAGGTGAAGGTCAGAGAGGTTAGTTAACAGTTTAGAGTGGGAGACAGTATCAAAAGCCTTTGAGAGATCAAGGAATAGACAGGAAAGAAGTAGGTTGTTGTCCCAGGCTTCAGCTATGGTTTAGGTGAAAGACAGTAGATCAGTAGATGTGCTGTGTTGGGGTCTAAAGCTGTGTTTGGTGGGGGTTAAGAGACTATTATTAAGCAAGTGTCGGAGTAGCTGAGAATGAACACATTTTACTAGTACTTTGGAAAGTGGGGATAGTATAGCAATGGGATGATAGTTTGAGGGGTCAGTGGAGTTACCACCTTTATGGAGAGGGAGTGTGTAAAAGGATTTCCATAATTCTGGGACAACAGACTCGGTAATGGAATGATTTATGAGGATAGAGACTGGGTAGGCTAAAGAGTCAGCAGCAATTTTAAGGAATGGCTGTGTTCTGCATGAACTACAGAGTGAATTGACACCTCATCTGTGTGTCCTGTTCAATCACAGCCTCACCTCAGGCTTTGTCACTACCGAATGGTGCACTGCTACAGTCATTCCTCTCCACAAAGGAGGAGCAGCTACAGACCCTGGGGACTATCACCCCATTAGTCTAACAAGTCCTTTTATGCAAAGCTATGGAACCCATCATCATGGACCTAATAAACAAGGATATAGGGAATCGCCAAACTCTGGATCCCACACAGTTTGCTTTTGTGAAGGATAGTTCATGCCAGCTCAACCTGGTTGACTTCTTTGAGTCAGTCACCAGAGCTGTTGATGAAGGCAAGGCAGTTCATACAGCCTACCTTGATCTGGCCAAGGCCTTTGATACCACTCTCCACTCAGGAATCATAGGAAAACTCACTAAGCTAGGCATCAACCCCTACATCACTAGGTGGGTTGCAAACTGGCTCACAGATAGAACCCACAGTGTAAAAGTTGCTGATTCCAAGTCAGACTGCTGACCAGTCACATGTGGAGTCCCACAGGGTTCTGTCTTGGGTCCTCTACTGTTTGGTATCTACTTCTCTGAAGTCCAGGCCAACACAAATGGACTCTGGCTGACAGAGTTCACAGATGATTGCAAGTTGAGAGTCATAATTAACTCCCCAAGTGAGGTTGACATCCTACAGAGAGGCCTCTCTGAGATCAGCGACTGGTGTCAGAACCATGGCCTTAAGCTCAATGCCAAAAAATGTGCCGTCATCCCCTTTGGGAAAAACCCAGTTCCCATGAATTACCACATCGATGGTAGTCCACTGAACACAGAAGGCATCATAAGAGATCTGGGAACACAGGTTGACAGCAACCTCTATTTTGATCACCACATTGGCACTGTGGTCAGAAAGTCCTTCTATGTGGCACATCTCATTACTAAGGGTTTTGCATACAGGAAGAAAGAGGTCATTGTCTCCCTCTACTCTTCCCTCATTAGGCCAGTCATCAAGTACAATGCCCAATTTGGCATGTACCTCACTAGACACCTGCAACAACTGGAGAGGCCACAAAAGTACCTCACAAAAAGGATCCTAGGCCTTAAACACTTGTCCTATATGGACAAACTCAAAAAACTCCAACAATTCTCATGTTCATATTCTATGTCTCATATCTACTACTTAGAGGCAATCTCTGCTTGACTTACAAAGCCATCTTTGACCCAGCTCTTTTAAAAATGCTACATCTAAAGATATCCCAATCCCTTCCCACTAGATACTCCAGATTCCTCAACCTCATTACCACAATCAACAGAACAAGCTAGAGGGACAGGTTCATAACACAGAGACTGCCCATGCTATGGAATAGACTTCCCATACATGTCAAGCAGAGCACTTTATTGGCTGTCTTCTAGAGAAACCTTGATGATTGGATGGGAAATAGAAAATTCACCCCAGGGATCACTCCAGTGGCTCTACTCAACAGAGGTGCTGGGACCTAAGATCAGGTGGCATGATGCCAGGGTAATTCTATGGGCTAGGCTTATAAAGGCTCCAGAGCCATTAGCCTAGTATACACCTATGAACCTATAAGTGGGGTGGGTAGGTTGTCTACAGAGGGAGAGCTAGGTTTGAGTTTGATTATTTAGGATTTGATAAAGGCAGTGGCAACACGTTGTAGGGAGAAGGCATTAGAGTAAGGGAGAATGGGGACTAAGGTCAGAGAAGAGGCATTGGGACTGGGCTGAGTTCATTTTTGGACTGTTTCTGTGAAGTAGTTGTTTAATAGAGCAGCTGTTTCAGTAGCAGCATTCAGGGGAAGGGGTTGCGAGTGGGAGGGGTACTGGAGTAGAGAATTGAGTTAATGGTGGACCAGAATTTCTTGAGGTTGGTATGTGGGCTGCATTAGTTGGAAGTGAAAAATTATTTTTTTATCTTTAATTATTAGTTTTTACACTTGTTGCTAAGTTCTTTATAGAGTTGGAGTAGGGGAGTTTTTTTATGTTTGAGCCAGGTTTTCCAGGCAGTGTCCCTCTGGTGTATAATTGTACATGTTTGCTTAGTGAGCCAGGGGGCACAGTTTGATTTTATTCTGATCTTTCTATATGGGGCCATGGTGTTTAATATGTCTAGAAATATTTTGTTGAAAGCAGCTACAGCATCATTTAGGGGGAGGTTATAAAAGAAGGTTTAGTTGATGTTAGACAGTAAAGAGTTAAACTTGTCTGGGTTGAAGTGAGTCAGATTGCAACATACTCTGTAGAGATGTTCTTTGGGTGACTGTTGATAGTACCTTTGGACATAAGTAGGGGAATGGTCACTCAGAGAGTTGAGGAGTGTGTAAGGGTTATGATAGATACAAGGGGTGGAAGTTAGGATCCAGTCTATAGTAGATCCAGAGGTAGAAGACTTGTTTGTTCTGGTAGGGGAGGATATGAGCTGGTGGAAGCCATAAAGACTGAGGGCATGAGAAGCAGGAGAGGACGCTAGTGAAGCCCAGACAATGTTAATGTCTCCAAGTATAATGGTTTCATAGGCTATATTTTGGGAGATCCAAGATAGAATGTTTTCAAGAATAGGAATGTTGTCACCTGGGGGGATATAGATGGAGATGATGTCAAATTTTTTGTGGGGATTAAGGTGGCATTTGTGATTAGGATTTCTGCAGGAGCAAGGTCTGGTAATGGAGAGAAGAGATATAGTAAGTTGGTTGGAGTATAGTATGGCTACACCTCTGTCTCACTTATTTGCTCTGTTTACACAATAAATGCTGTAGCCAGGGGCTACGAATTCAGAGTTAGAGATGTGAGGCTTTAGCCAGGTTTCAGATAGGGTTATAATATGGGGGGAGTTAAGTTGGATCCAAGAGTGTAATTCAGTTGTTTTGTTAACAATGCTTTGGATATTTAAAGAGAAGATATGTAGGGTTTTATGTGGAGGAGTAGGGGATTGGGGTAGAGACAGAGGGGGATAGTGGGATGTGAATATGTGGGAGAGGTAGAGGTGGTTGGTTGTGGGTTGGGATGGACATCACCATCCAGCAGGAGTGTGTCAAAGAAGCTAAGCAGGATGGAGAGAAAGTCTATGGTATATGGCGTTTTAGGTTTGTTATAAATTTAGAGAGATACATTGGGATAGACTTTGATTGCAAAGAGGTTGGAAGGTGGAAGTGGAAATAGGTGGGGGAGCTTAGAAGTGAGTGAGGGTTGTTGTGTGAGTGATGATTGTTAGAGAGAGAGTAGGTAGTTGGTGTAGGGTAATAAAGTGATGTGTGGTATGTAGTAGATAGGGCTAGTAAGAGGAGAAGAGGGGTTGTGAGATAGTGAGGGGACATTTTGAGGAAATAGAAAGGTGAGAATTCCTAAATAAAATTAATAATGTGTTGTTGGTTAGGGATGATGAGAAATAGGAGGCTGAGGCTGATTATTCAGGGAATAAGGTAGATAAGTACAGGGTGCAGTGCAGTGATTAAGTGGAAGGGGTGTGGTTGGTTGGAGGGGAGAGGAAATTGTGTGGGTAAGTGGATTGGCTGATGCATGGTGTGGGAGGAGCCTAGAGAGTAGAAACCTAAGGAAAGTGGGGGTGTGCAGGAATGGGAATAGGGTAGGGGAGCGGAGTGAGCCCGAGCATAGCAAGGGTGAACAGAGTGGGTTTACCCAGCTGGGAGCAGGAGAAGTTTCTATAAAAAAAACAATCAATACTTGTAAATAATTACAAATTACCCTGTGTTATATATGTCAGCATGACGACCTATAATGTTATAAATAAGTTTGTGTTTTTTGATTATTGCTTTGACTTGTGTAAGATGTTAGAATCAAACAGTGTCTTTCTGACTTACCAAATATGCATGTTTTTTAAAAAGTATTATGAATGTAGGTTATGCCAGTCAGCTGAACTAGATGTGGTATCATCATGTGCCAGAGTAGAAAGGAATAGAATCCCCAAAGCAGCTGTTTTGTTTACTTTCTAAACTCTGATATGAGACTGTAGAATTCCCATAACAGCTTTCTGTGACATTTTAAAAAAATCTGTTTTAAAAGCAGGTCCTGAGTGAATTAAAGTTTTGTAGTAGTTCAGCAGTTGTTATAGTAGTTGTTGTTGTCAGTTGTTTTCAAGATTAGTAGTCATCACTCAGATTTTTCCAGAGCTGTTCAGCAGAAATAGTAGGAGGTGCTATTCCAGTTGCTAAGGACCATACAACAGCCTGAAGAGTGGACATATATTCATATTTTGCCTTGCAGAAGTAAGACTATCATCTTGCCTTGCTGAGTTAATTAGACTAGACAGGGGCAGTTAATATTTAGTTAGGGATCTACAGTTAGATAGAGTTTTTCTTCAATCAGTGTGTAACCTATCTACAGTGTTATTTTCATAATTCCTGTGTGGTTACTATCCTTTTATTGTGGCTGGTTATTTAGAAAGTACATTTAGCAACCTGAGAGTGTTTATGCTAATTGTGACAACACCAGGGACACTCCGAAAAGCCTTACTGTTTCAGTCACACTCTACTATTCATATCAGTATTAATTTCACACAGTATAATTGGTTACCCTTTGTAAGAGCCTTAGAGTATTTGCTGGTGGCAGCTACCCTGTAATCTAGAGAGAGAGAAGATAAAGCTGGTGAATCTGTGTCAGCTGTTCCCAGGTGTGTGTGTGTGTGTGTGTGTGTGTGTGTGTGTGTGTGTGTGTGTGTGTGTGTGTGTATGTGTGAAATCAGATATTCAAGTGTGTGTACCAGATACTTGAAACTAGGACACAGTGCTCAAAGGTAGGTCTTTTTTGTGATCTGGAGAGACAGAGAGTCCAATCCTAGTGGAGCATGTTCCCTGTGTGCTGTTGAGGGAAATGTTGTTGGATGCAGAGAGCTGATTTTGAAATACTCTGTAAATCTATTCCTGCATTCAGTGATGCTCCCTTACCAGAGACAGTGGTGAGGATTGAGGTTCCTTAGTTACTGCCCCATATTTAAGTGGGGTTATCACACACTTGTCTCAGTGTCATATATACCTGAATAAGATCTCCTGTTAAGTGTTTATATAAGACACTGTACAAGTTCAGATATATCAATCTTCCATAACTTAAATTTTCACATCCATGGATGCCCTTTCTGCTGTACTATTTCCAATTTACTCAAGATTGTTTTCTTTTAAACTTTCCATCTAACATCAGAAATATTCAGTCAGGAATCTAAACCTCTTCCAATATCAATACAATGGTTTAGAGGGACACGTATATTTTGCAGAAGATACCACTACTATGGAGCAGACTCCCCTTCCACATAGAATAAAGCTCATCCCTGTCCATTTTCAAGTACAATTTATATCTATGGATGGGAAACAGAAAATTTACCTGAATACTGCCCCCTGTACTATTAATGGAGAGCGGCAGCTCCAAAATGTTTTATCCCATGAACGGGTCCCCTCAAATTATCCATGCCATGATCCCACTTATTCTCATTAGGGATAATAGACAATTATCCACCATGAGATGGGTAAGGCCAATCTATAACCAAATGGGATAGGTTATCTTGAGCACAAAAGAGGAACTTGGCTAAGCTTAAAATGGCCCACAAGGGCAGCTAGCATAGTACTTATCTATGAACATATGAATCTATATTGTCATTCTATACTCACAGTAGAGTCTATTGTAATTAATAAAAAATGATTTAATCATTTTTCATTTCCCAGACTTTATAATCCTTAAATGCATCTACAGTTTCATCACTGTGTGCTGTATTAAATGTTCACCTTCCAGTGTATGTCTCCCAAATCTCATGCTTAGTTTTTGATGTATTTATCAGAATATTATTCTCCTGGGGTCTATATCAGATTATCGACATGCAAAAATGTCGAAGCACCTTTATTCGACATGAAAATGTCGAAGGCTGAGTTTGTCAAACAGCCATAACATTGATTTCTTTCGAAGGGAAAGAAATTGGTTGGCCATTCTGTCACACCTGCCCTTTCCTTGACTGTCGTGTGGTCTCATAGTTAGAATATTTGGTTAGGAGGTGTGTAGGGAGTACAACTCCCCATGATGGGTGGTGTGGGGGTGAAGCCCCCCACTTAAATACTTTACTTTTTATGTCATGTTGTCTGTTGGCCTTCCAATTTCTTTCCCTTGGAAAGAAATCAGTGTTTTGGCTGTTCAACAAACTCAGCATTTTAGATTTTAGTGTCAAATAAATGTGCTTCAGCATTTTGAAATGTCAATATTCTGATATAGACCCATTCTCCTGTGCCCAGAAGGTCAGTTTCTTTTGCAGACATGCCCTATCTGTAACACATGTAATCATGTTACCAATTTTTAAGTCATCTGCATACAGACTGTAGAACACCTCAGATGAAAAAGATAGATCTGAATGATACAAACTAAACAAGTATGGGCCTTGGACAGAGCTCTGTGAGACACTGAATCAACAGCATAATACATCTTCCAGTATACAAATTCACTTTAAAATGTAGCTGAGAGATGTAAACATACATGTTTTACACTTCTCATGCCAAAAAATCATTCAGAAAATCATTTAGACTTATTCTGGCATAAGGAGATCTATTTTGAACTGTGATCTTGTGGATTCAAAGATTCAATAAGACCATTTGTACATTCAGTCTCTATATGTGTAGCCTAAAATGGGTACATTTAGAAGTATTGTACAGTTTAGAATTAATGAATATTCATTACTCAACAGATTAACTACTACATATTCAATTTACATACAAATGAGGTTGTCAGGGACTTCCAAGATGGTTGCACATTCAGTAACAACATAATTCTGACTCTCCCAGTCTGAAAACAGAAACTTAGCAGAGAAAGCCAGTGGACTTAAATTTCTGGGTAAATTTCAGTAACTAATTAGTAAGTGCACTGCTTAGATGCCAGGAAAAATAAATATAAAGATTTGGAAGAAAATCAGCTACAAAAGTTGAGGAAAAAACAGAGTGGGAAAAATACTGCAGTTGTTTAGAAAGAAGCAGTGCAAGTTCCAGACATGACTTCCAGTGACCTAGGGGAAAGTATAAAGCAGCTGCACACAGACCTGGTTAAACTAAACAAAATAATAAAAAGCTAGAAAAAATTGGAAGAAGCTTTGAATAGATATTCAGATAAGGTGACAGAACTGCAAAACTCAGTGGTTGAAATGAAGTAAAGGCTGGCTGAATAGGAGACAGCACAAGAAGAGATGTTTAAAAGAATAATAGAATCAGAGGACAGACCATGTAGGGAAAACCTGAGATTTTCTGCTGTACCAAAAAAACTGGAAGGAACGGACTGTATTTGTTTTATGAAAGTAAAAATAAGCAATTGGGCTGGTATTCCAAAATAGGAATTGTTAATTGAAAGGGCACATTGTGTGTATGCTCCAAACCTGGCTCTGAGAAAACCATCTAGACCTCTAATAGTAAAAATGCAATCCCACCAACAGAAGGATTGGATTCTGACCTGTAGGAGAAGGACAAAGTACTAAAATTGGGAGACAGCAGAGTGTTTGTGGAGAATGACTACTCATTGCACACCAAACAGAAGAGGAATACATTTATTCCATTATATAAGGAATGCAAAGAAGCAGGCATAAGATTCAAACAGATGTACCCAATTATCCTCAAAATATTTTTCCCTGCAGGAACGAAAACATTTTTTGATGAAGTACATGCTAAGAAAGAAATACAAAACTTTGTCCAACAAAAACTAAGCTGTGAAACAGAAGGAAATTCTACTTATTGTTCTTTTGGTAATAAAGACTACAGAGAAACTGTGCCAGTGAAAGCTTTCCTAGTGTTTCAATGGAAAATGATAGGGAAAAAGCACAGAAGTTAACTAGCAGAATTGAGAGTGTACTGGAGATGAAGCAGAGACGGGGTTTGGGAGATGGAGATGAAAGGAATAGAACAAAAGAATCTGGAAATATTGGACTTTTTTGGACTTTGTTAAACTTGTAGGGGACTCTAAAGCATATGCCCTACTTCATGTCATTAACGTTTGGAAACTAAAATCGGTAACCTGGAAATTGACAAATGTGGGATTACAAAAAGTAATTATACTCATGAAACAGGACAAAACAAGAAAATCTGGAAACATTTGACTTATTTGGACTTTGTTAAACTTGTAGGGGACTCTAAAGCAAATGCCCTACTTCATGTCATTAATGTTCAGAAAAATACTCAGGAGAGGGTAAGAGAAGGGAGAAAGTTAACTGTAAGTAAAACTATTTTTTTTTTTCTTAACAGTATTATTTACGTTTTGCATGGTTTTCTCTGCATGTTATAAAGTAAAGTTATTTTCAGTTATTTTTAAGGGTAATGGGGACAATAATGTAAATAGGTAAGTCTGTTTATCCTTTTTGTTTCTTTCTCCCTTTTTCTCTCTTTGTCCTTGTTTAGTTTTAAGAAATGAAGGCACTGCAATGTAAAAAAAAAAGGAATGTGGTTAAAACAGCACAACAAAAGAAAAAAATAGTGTGCTTTTTTTCATTCTTGCATAGGGGAATAACAGTGTCAAGGTCTTTAGCTTTATAGAGTAACATGTTTGATAGAAGGTAAGTAAATGAAAAAGAATATTCAATATTGTAAGGCCCTTTTTCTAGTAAACAGTCCTGTATCTGTTTCTGATGTCACTAACTGGCAATCTGATAAAGAGAAATTCCTTGGAGAAAATGTTTTCTGAAAGCATTCAAGTGTTTTCCCACCTGGGAAACTTATAAAGATAAGGCAAAACCAGACAGCACTTAATATAATCACAAGTTCTACCATGCATGTTAGCATGGATAAGCTTTATTTCTGTTTAACTCAAGTCTGTGTGTTTGGCTGTCAGTTTGGAACTTATGTTCCTGTTAAGAGAGATAAAACTTTAATATTTGAAGATGTACATAGTTTTGTATGTTATTAAGTTAGTAGGTTTTAGGGGGTTATTATGGGTGTGTGTATAGTTCTATCTGAGGGTTTTCAGTAAAACAAAAAGTTCTGCAAGATGTGACATAGGCTCAAATGGAAATGACAAGAAACAGTTGTATAAAAGGTTAACCTGCCAAACAATGTATGCATGTAACACAAAAACTGGAACTACACACTTAAAAAGCTGTTATACATAAAATGTGGGAATAATAATCCCTCAAAAATATGATTCTTTCTATAATGTTTTTAAACATTAATAGTCTCATAGAAAAATCCAAAAAAGAAAGAATATTGACCTATATTAAAAATGTAGAGTGCAAACAGCGATGCTATAGGAGACACACTTGGAAAGAGCTGAATGTGGAAATCTGATACAAAAGGGTTTCAGGATGGTTATTCAGTGAAATACCTGGGGTAAAGGAAGAGAGGAGTACTCATATTAATTGCAAGAGGAGTTCCAATAGTAATAGAGGAAAAAAAAGACAAGAATGATAGATTTGTAGTATTAATGGGCTACTGACAAGGGAGGAGGATTACACTGGCATGTATTTATATTCCACTGAAAACTGCTATAATAAAGCTAAAGAAAATTCTGGGCAAAATAATCACCTTTCAGCAAGGACTATTTCTTATAGGTGGGGACTGGAATTTGATTTGCAGCAGTGAAGATGTATCTCTGGGATCCCATAAAGGAAAATATAACAATGGAAAGTAGATTTTTAAAGAAATTTATGAAAATATTTAGCATGGAAGATGTGAATTCAGTACTAGGAATTCAGAGTGAATTTACATACTATTCCCCAATATACAAAAACTGGGCTAGGCTAGACAGAATTTACATTTCACAGGAACATGTGCATGTAATTGGAGGTCTTGATATGCACCCAATAACTATTTCAGATTGTGCACCAATAATAACTAAAATAAAACATGGGGTCATGAAATAAAAATGAGACACTGGTGCTTTCCCACTTATCTGATGAAAAGAGATGAATTTAAGGAATGGGTAGTGGAAATTATTCAGGAAGTATTAGAAAAGATAGAAACTTCTGAAAATGTAGCTGGGGAGTGGAATAAAATTAAAATGGAATTTAAAAATAGGGTGGAAATAAAAGAAAGGGAGATATAAGAAGTGACAATAATTATTTAGATGAACTGAAAATATTAAAGTATTGCAAAAATAGGAGGAATCTCACAGAACAAGGAGAGGAGCAACTACAGAATGCTGAACAGAAAATAAGGGTTACATTGATAACATGCATGAGTTTAGAAAGATTGCTGTTAAGCAACTGTTTTCTGATAATAATTCTAGAGCACAACAACTTTTACCACACTGACAATAGAAAGTAGAAGGGTCTGCCACCAAGCTTAGGGAGCCACTTACAATGAATATAACTAGGGATCCTTTAGAAGTATTAGAAATATTTCGGAAATTCTTTAAAAGTCTCTATAAAGAAGAGAAATATGGAAATCAAGAAAAGGTGCAAATGGAAATGTTTATGAAAGAATTAAATATGCCAAGACTAGAGGATAGGAGGCTCAATTGCTAACAGTTAAGATAGGAGGAGATGAGATAAAAATGGTAATGTATAACCAATCTACAGGAAAGTCCCCAGGATTAGATGGTATTCCTGTGGAAGTTTAGAAGCTATGAGGGAAAAACAATAAAGATCTGGAAGGTTTGGTTTAACAGTGTTTTAAAAGGACAAGGGCCAACATCCTGGAAGAAAGCAGTGCTCACTGTAATACCTAAAGAGGATAAAGATCCATTAGATCCAGCTTCATATAGGCTCATTTCAAAACTAAACCATGATTGTAAAGTGTTCATTTCTATAATGGCTGAAAGAATGGCAAAAGTGATGCTAAAATTGATAGATATGGATAAATGTGGTTTTGTGGAGGGGAAGCAAACATTTGACAACATAAACAGAACAGTGATGATCCAGAGGGAACCAAAATGTAAGAAAATGCCATTGTTGCTGGTGGGCCTTGATGCAGAGAAAGAATTTGACAGATTAAGTTGGGATTTTTATGAGCAGAGCAATGGAAGCCTTTACATTCCCAAATGCAATCATAATGTTGATTAGGAAGATATATGAAGGATTGAAGGCAACAATGAAAGTGGATGGGGTCCTCTCTGATAATCCTAGTTTGAAGATCCCCTTTCATTATCTGAGTTGAAGGGGTATTTCAGAACAACACAGTTAAGGTTGCTATATATAGCACAAGCAGAAAACTATAATTCAAAGTGGAAAGAGATGATGAAACAGGGTGGAAGCTCAAGTAACGGGGAGAAACTGGGATTTTGGAGGCAGACCTTTAAGGAGAACAACAATAATCATACAGAATGTTATATTCATAAAGTAGCAGAAGGTCTTCTAAGAACTAAGCCAACACTGGAATGGAGAAAGGAGATTCCACTGATAGGAATGACTGCAATTAGGGATACAGACATTAGGCAAGAGGGGGTAGGAATATATTGGAGAAAACTTGCAAGAAATAATGGAGGATATATGTATGTCTCCCAGACATGAAACAAAATCTAGAAGATTTTGCATCTTTGCCCGAAAGTGATTACATAGGTATTTTTATACCTCAAGCAGACTTCAAATAATTTTTCCTTATGTAGACAGCAAATGTTGGTGTGATGTGAGGTGTTATGGGGCAGAAAGAGGTAACTGGGAACATATTTTCCGGGGATGAAATGAGTTGGTAGACTTTAAACATTCCCTGCAGACTGACCTTTCGGAGATGATGGGTGAGCAAATTGGAGTAACTGGGGAGATGATTTTTTGAGCTATGATACAAACTCGTAATTGTCTAGACATAGTAAGCCCTTGCTAAGTCTAAATTTATTTATTTATTTATTTTATTTTATTTAACATTTGTTTACCAGGAAAGTCTGACTTGGAACAAAGCCAACTTTCAGCGAAGGCCCAGGGAGAAATGCTCCAGATGCATGTCTTTGAAACGTGGGAGGAAACCGGAGCACCCGGAGGAAATCCACCCAAACACAGGGAGATCATGCAGACTCTGCAAAGAAGGCACTCCAGCCAAGAATTGAACTGGAGAACCTTTTGCTGTGAGATGACAATGCCAAAACTGCTCCACTGCATGTAATTATGATGGCTGCCAAAAATGTAATTACTAGAAAATGGAAATCAAAGTCTAAACCAACTTTACTAGAAGTAGTGAAGACAGCAACAGAATTAAAACAACTGAAACTGGGATCTTTAGAAAAGGGTATGAGGAAATAACATAGCAAAATATGGGAACTGTGGGATCAGTGCATGCAGAGGAGGAGAAACAAGGTTTAAAAGAAGGCAGGATGTGAACGAGCGATGTAATTGTTGACTAACCATAACTGAATATGTTAAAAGTGATCTGTGATGTTTGCAGCTACTGTTGTGTCGGCATGGTTTGCAATGTATAATATTTGCAACTGAGATTGTGTCACTATTTTTTATTGTCATTTATTAAATGTAACATGGCCTATGTCATACATGATCATTAATAAAGATGTTTTTTGTTAACAAAAAAAAAAGTGAGGTTGTCAGGAATACCCACACTACACCTCGCACACAATGCTCACTACACACAGATTGTCTTATGATGAGGCACTTAAAAGAAACCTTCCCAAATCTCAAACCCTTGCAAAGCTACCTAATGGCAGCACTGCTCCTCAACAATCACAAAAGCACACACTTGAATTAACAATAAAAATCTCATGTAAGCCTACATCTAATGCCCCCCCCATGTGCAAAGTTGATAAGGCAAGAATATACTTTAACACTCTTGTCATTGGTGACTCCATCGTGTGACACAGATGCCCCACTCATGAGGCTAGAGAAGAAGAAGATAACAATTAGTTGCCTCTCTGGGGGGAGGATCCATAATATCATGTACACTCAAGTTACCCAGGTATAAATATGATTTATTTTTACACCATGTAGGTGTAATTGACCTCAGACATACCTCAATGTACTACATGAAAAGAGACATAATGGCTCTCTCAGAATATGTGTCACAGATAGGCATGAGCCTTCTGTTGAGCAGCATTCTTTCTTCACCAAGGATGATGCCACAGTATGAACATAAAATGACTGATTTTAATAATTGGGTCACATTCAGCTGTCACTCTAGGGCGATCCAATATCTATCATCATGGGATGACATGGTCAACAGACCATGTTGCTTTGCCAAGGATGGGCTGCACCTGTCCCCACTTAGGCTTTCAGAAACTGGTTAAAACTTTATCCACATCCATAGAGTCATTTTTAGGCAATGTCAAAAAGACAAAACTACCAACATAGTAGCCTTAAAGTTAAACTACCAACATAGTAGCCTTAAAGTGTTACCGCTCAATGCTTAAAGCCTAATCAAAAAGAACTCCACAACCTTCAAGCCCTCCACACTGTGGAGAAAGTAGACATCTGTACCATGACTATGCCTTGGTTTAAAGTCATAGAAAGTACTGCAGAAGTGCAAGGCTATACTACCTTCTACACATTTATAACAACAACAGCATAGACTGGCATCAAAGTTGGAGGTGTCTTGATCTATGTGAACAACAAGCATGCCTCCAGATTAGTTAAACAGGATGATACCATAGAGCTCATCCACATGCAAGACACCATAGATAAGGTCCCTCACCATATCATGACTAGTTATAGGTCACCATATATGTTCCTAGAGTCTCACAGCTCTTACCTAAACCTATTAGAGATGCTCACCATCCAAACAAACACCTATCTATGGGTAACTTTAACTAGCACTTGCCTCAAACTCACATGCACAACACTTCCTGGACTTTATTAATACAACACCATGGAACAGACATGGTCCAACTTGAGGATCAAACTTACTGCATGTGGTACTCACAAACATGGAAGTGTGTTTCACCACCCCCCATGTCAAACTGTCTCATCTGAAGTAAAAAAATAATCCTAGAATATCAAACTTAACCAGTAAGAGTGAGGAACTATTCAAGAACAAACTACATCCTGCTAAGTAACAGTTTGCCAAAATTCAAGATTTCCCCCAAACCTGAAACCACAACTTCCTATGCAGAATTATTCACAGAATCCCTCTACAAACATGTGAATGGCTGAAAAGAGGCTGCTGTACCTACCAGAAATAATATCAAAACAAACACTAAAAACGTATCCCACTGGTGGAAACCTCACCTAAAACACCACAGACATTTTTACTTAAGTCTTCATTAAACATCAGTAAATAAAACAAACAGAAAAAAGAACCAGTGTTTATAAACTCCTTGTTTTTTCTTATATATATGCATTAGCCAGGCTAGACTGAAATAAAAAGGAGAAGACAATTTTCTTTCGCATCTAAGATAACTAATGAAAAATGCATATGTTATGGTTGGGTCTACTACAATTGCTCACATGTTAACTAGATCATTATACACTTGTTCACTGCCATTTTCTCAAAAAGCCAAATGCTCTATGCCCCACTAACTCAATCTCACTTAACTATTCAGCCCACTGAACACCTGTCCCTGTTAACCTGTTCAAATATTTGAAAACCAGAAACAGTATTGCAATAGTGTTTAACTAGAACTACTGATCACTACAAAGGTTTGCATGCTTTTGTAATGATAATTTTAACTGCTTATAGTATTTCAAATATTTTACCATTTTCTGTGATATTATTGATGCACACGATTAGGCAACACATAGCTGAAAATATCCTCTAATGTAAAGTAGATCTTGAACTAAAATTCTTATTTTTTTTTTATTTAATATTTATTAACCAGGAAAGTCTGACTAATTTTCAGCAGAGGTCTGAGGAGAAATGCTCCAAACACATCTTTGTAAGATGGGAGCAAACCCACACAAACACAGGGAGGACATGCAGATGCCACACAGAAGGCACTCCACCTGTGAATTGAACCAGAGAACCTTTTGCTAAGAGGCAACAATGCTACCGCTGCACCACTACACCATCCAAAATGGCCTAGAGCGCTGCTAATGGAATCATGAGAAAAAAAACTTCTTAATTTAATTTTCTCATCCTTTGTGCACCAAATAGACTTTCTGTGCAAATACAAAAACATTAAATGAAAGTGCAACTAAAAGCGATAAGGCAAAGCAAAGCCAAGGTCTCTTCATATAATTAACAAATTTTATTCAGCAAAACAGACATAAACGCTTTCGCAGTAATGACATCTGAAGAAGCAGTTCATTACTGTGAAAGTGCTTATGTCTAATTTGCTGAATACAATTTGTTAATTTTATGAAGAGACCTTGGTTTTGCTTTGTTTTGTTGCTTTTTGTTAGACTTTATCTTCTGCCATAATTGGTGAAGCATTTATCCAGCACACACAGGTTTTTTCGTTGTTTGATTAAATGAAAGTTATTTTCAGTTGATGCCATGAGCACAGTTTCTTTTTTTGCCCCCCCCAGACATATTTTTTTTATGCCTGCTAACCAGTTCCCCATGTCCATTTCAGGTCTACCAGCTCATCTCCACCCACCCAGCCTGGAATTACTCCAGTATTGCTGGGTCTGTTTCTGGATCATAGGGTTGCTCTGAGGGCTCAGCTGTCTCCACTTCTGTTCTTGGGACATCTTTAAAATGGGTCTCTTTCAGGAAATCAAATTCTCAGAAAAGTGAACCATATAAGATCAAAAACCCAGAAGCTTGAGTGGAACAGGGCAAATCTATCACCTGCTTATTTGCTCTGCTTCACACACCATATCAACTCCAAGATTGCACTACAATGGAGAAGGAGGGAAAACCCTAATCTCCATTGTACAGCAGTCCTGCAGCTTCCATATTTTTGTGCTTTCAGGTTCAGTCTTCTAATGTTCAGTTTATTGAGCATTTGGGTTCAGTCTTCTAATGTTCAGTCTTTTGAGCATTTGCTCTTCTGATTGGGACACCTTCTAAATACCCCACTCACTCCCTGCCATGCCTTCCACACTCAATTCATCTGTGGACAGCTTCCCTCACTAGACCACACCTCTGCACCACAGATCCAAGCAACATGTTAGTTACAACTTCCCTCACTGGCCCATGCCTCTGCACCATAGAGCCAAACATCATGTTAGTTACAACTTCCCTCACTGGCCCACACCTCTGCACCATAGAGCCAAGCATCATGTTAGTTACAACTTCCCTCACTGGACCACACCTCTGCACCATAGAGATGAGCAGCATGTTAGTTACAACTTCCCTCACTGGACCACGCCTCTACACCATAGAGCCAAGCAGCATGTTACTTTTAGAGTTTAATTATGCTTTTAGTTAGTCTGAACTAGGTCTAGCCACAATGTTGAGCAGTGAGTTAAGTTTTAGGAAAATATGTCATTTAAAATTGTTTTTGAACCTGCTATAGCACTGGTTGATGTTAACTTCCCAAGCATTTATTTGACTGATTCTCTTGGCAGAACCTATTATGACTTAGTTTTGCTGAACTTAATGTCTGAGAACAACAGTACCTGGCTTATACAATTCTTACCACATGGACAAAATATTTTAGTTCTGATTTTTGTTAATTATCTATGTTTTGTTAACCAGGTCTGGGCATTACCTCTCCTCAGAAACTCTGGTTACATTTTAACTGATTTTGCATTAGTGGGAATTTACACCAACACATCTGAGATTATAATGTATAACTTTAAAAACATGGACATGAGACAATTTAAGGAGGTATTAGTACATTGATAGGCCTGAGCTATTAAGTGCTGGGATCATTATTGTAAGGCACACTATTATGACCTTATGTATTTACACTTCATAGGTGTATGCTTTGAAAACAAATATGAGGAACAAAATGTATCCAATTAGTGGAATGGTAAACTCAAGACCCTGTTATGGAAAAAGAGACAACAATATAGGACATGTTGGAACTCTAAAAGTAGGATCAGTAAACACATTTTCAGTATTGAATCTAAGAAACTTAAATCAGCTATTACAGGCTAAATCTAAATATGAGCAGGAACTGACATTACATTTAGAGCAAAAAGTCATTATATAAATAAATAGGATACCTAAGTCATAGTTTCTAAAATGATGGAAAGTCTTTAATTTTTATTTAATTTTATTTTACATTTGTTGACCGGGCTAGTCTAACTGGATATATGTCCATTTTCAGTAGAGGCCCGGGGAGAAAAGCTCCAGGGGAAAAACATACAATTTAATAGAGAATAACATAAAAACAGTTTTATACAGCAATGATTATACCATAAAGGCAGTTGTATACAGCAATGATTTTAGCATAACCTGCTAGCTAAAGAAATTTGTTAAAAGAATATAAAAAAATAGAAGCATTCAAAGGTTTATATATATATATTTTTTTTTATTATAAGCTACTCCTACTGGAAACAATTCTTAGAAGGGTATACTAATAACAATTTATTTCTATGTGAGAGAAAAGGATATAGAAATATTTTAAGAAGGTTGTAATAGGAGAAAGGTAAAAGATCAGAGTCAAGAAAATGTTAATCAGGGTTAGAACAGGAGCATAACCAGTGGTTATTGAAGTAGAGCTTTAGATTTCTTTTAAAAAGTGGAGAGAGGTCAGAGATGTAAGGTCAGGTGGTAATTGATTCCATACTTTTCTGACAGAGTGAGAGAACAAGGAATCACATGCTAAGTTTTTAGATTTAGTAATATTCGTAAGCATTTTGTTTGAGGAGCGTAAATTTTTGAGATTGCTATATGGTATAATGAAGCTAGAGAGTATGGGAGTATCATGGGGTTGATAAAGGGCCTTGTATGTTATTGTTAGTTGCTGAAATTGTATCTGATTTAGAAATTCTAACCAGCCTAGTTGTTTTAGATTTAGACAGTGATGAGTTCTAAAAGGGGAGCTTGTAGCGAACCTGGCAATGTTATTATAGGATATAGCTAGTTTGTGAAGGTTCCTTTTAGAGAGGTTAGTGTAAATGGGAGAGGCATAAAGAAGGGTTGAGAGTAAATGAGTTCTAGCTATAGTGGACCTAGCTAGTGGTGTAAGATAAGGTTTTATTCTGTAAAGGGATCTTAATTTTCTGTTAACTGATTTTACTGTGACATTTATGTGGGTATCAAAGTTGAGATTATTGTCAATTGTGATTCCTAATAGTTTAGTGGTTAGATCAGGAGAAATAAGGGTGCTATTATTAGATGTGATAGTGAAGTGTACAGGGGTAGTCTTTTGGGTTGGTGTAGAGTAAAAGTTTAGTTTTTTGGGGTTTAGTAGGAGGCAGCTGTTAGAGAACCAGTGTTCTACTGTATTGAAAGCTTTTTGTGTATGAGACTGAAGTTCAGCCTGAGAGGTGGCTGTGCAGACTATAGTAGAGTCGTCTGCATATTGAATACATGGAGAGTGGAATGGCTACGTGGAGGTCATTGATGTAAATGGAAAACAAGAGAGAGACTAATATGGAGCTTTGTGATGATTCGATAGGCAGATGATTCGATAGTGTATTTTGCCAGAGTACAGTCTGCTGTCTGTTTTCTAGATAGGATGTGAACCAGTTCATGGATAGTGGATTTAGTGAGTAGGACTTTAGTATATGAAGATGGATTTGGTGATTAACCATGTCGAAAGCTTTTGATAAGTTGACAAAGACTGCTGAGGAGAGGCTATTTTTGTTGCGGTTTTCGTTGATACAGTTTGTGAAGGAAAGCAAGGCAGTAGAGGTACTGTGGAAAGGTCTAAATCCGTGTTGACAGTTTGCTAGTAGGTTGTGATGGAGAAGATGGTTCATTAGCTGTTTGTGGACACACTTTTCCATTATTTTTGCAAGTGGGGAGAGCAGTGCTATGGGACTCTATGGTAACTCTTATATCTTGAATCTGGCTTCAATCTACCTAAATTCTCTCTCTTGAGACAACAGAGGTTAGCTGCACGGTGTCCTCTTATAGCAGGTTATCTTGTCAGAGGATTCCATTCAGAAAATTAGAAATAAGTGCAACATGCAACCTTAAACTCAGTTTATTTGCTATATTAAAAACAGTTCACTTGAACCACTTTTTTGCTTTAATTTTTACAAGGAGGGTGTCTTTTTGTCCTGAAAATTGACAAATGTTCCCATCCTTAAAAGTGATAGATCTAAAATCCTCTCAAACTATCTCACTAATCATGCTAAAAACACTCTTGCTAAACTAAAAAGAGAACTTTGGACCCTGACCAAATCAAGCAAAGCTAAATATAAGGCATAAATAGCCACCCAGGTGAAAGGTATCTATAAAGCCTTCTTTAATTATCGAATAAACCTGAGAAAAAATGCACAGTACTACACAGACTAGTAGGAAATGATACCACATACTCAGACCCAGAGGAGATAGGCAATATACTAGCAGACATTTAGCTTAAACTTCACCCCGCCCTCATCTCCTATATTACCAGATTGCATACCTGTATCTTCACTCCTCTCATATCTCCTAAGAACAAGTCTTCAAGACACTTTCCCGAGTCAAGAACACCACTTTTATGGGGCTGAATAACATAACTGGGCTGCTACTGATCAGGCTGAAACATGACTTGTCAGACTTCCTATGAGGGCTATTCAGTATCAGCCTCCAAACAGGCTTTATGCAAGATGAATGAGGATGGGAACAGTCATTCACTTGCACAAAGGTAGGGCATCAATGGACCTGGGTAACTATAGGCCCATAAGTCTGACTGACCTCATCTCTGTGTTTATGGAAATGGTCATTCTGCTGTTAAATACGGACATAGGCAACCTATAAACTCTTTACCCAAACCACTTCAGGTTCATTAAGGGCAGATTATACCAACTTAACCTGGTTAACTTCTTTGATATGGTTATTGAAGCAATTGATGAGGGCAAATCAGTACCCAGCAGCTCTCTACATCTTGCAAGGGCATTACCACTATCCCATGGTCAGGTATCATAGATAAACCATACCAACTAAAGATAAATTCCTATGTAAATCATCAGATTGCAAAAGACAACCCAGGAAATTAGAGTGGGCTGCTCTACCTTGACCAAAAGGCCTGCCACTAGTGATGTATTCCATGGTTCAGTCCTTCATCCACTCCTCTTTAATAGTTATTTCTCAGAGGCTAAAGCTTTAGGGTTTATGGCTGACCAAATTTGCATATGGCTGTTAATGTGATGATATTGTAAACTCCACAGAAGACAGCAATATACCCTAAAATGCCCTTTCCTAAACAAATATCTGGTGTCCATATCTCTCAACTTCTTAGTGCAAGACATCTGGACAAAGCCCAACAAAATGGAGAGACAGTAGCTCAAAAATGGGAACATATTTTAAATATTGCCTTATAAACTTAGGAAGTTGCTAGAGTAACAGGGTTTGTTTTAACATTTATTTTCTGAAGGATTTGAAGTCTAAAATTCAAATATATGTCATTATTTAGTGACTTTAATCCTCAGATCATCCCAGTGATTTGTCAGAAAACTACAAATTTTATGAGGAACAGATAAAAATATGGGCCAAAAATCTGAACATTCTGTGAAAATCTGGACAGTTGAGAGGTATGCTGGTGTCAAAACCATGAACTAAAACTAAATTCCATGAAATATGTAATAGTATCATTCAGCAAGCATGACTTCCCTTTTAAATATCACCTTGACAATACACCCCTAAAAGTTGATCTCATAGTCAGAGATATGGGAACCTATATTGAAAAAAAACTGTCCTTTGATCACTACATATCTGCTGTTGTAAAGAAGTACTTCGTCACTGCACAGCTTCTCTCTGAGGGTATGGTGTCCAGGTCCAGGGATGTAATCATTCCACTGCACTCTGCTTTCATTACTCTGATTATGGAATATAATGCCCCTTTTGGATGTAGCAGTCCAGCAACACTTTCTCACTAAAAGAATCAAGGGCCTAAATCATAAAATACATGCAGACTATCTCACATCATTGTCCCTTTGCTCAGTATAAAACAAGTGGCTAAGATATGACCCCTGCCTCATATATACAATCTCAACAGACTCGATCCTGTCAGTCATAGTACACATTCACAAGGCCAGTCATAGCCTGAAGCAGAAGTGTAGTTGGTTCAATTAGTGCCCTATGCCTGCACTATGAACCAGCTCCCCATCTCTTCAGCTCTTCAAATGAAGGGCTACAGAAAAGCACTTGACTGTAATAAGCTGTAAGTGATCAGCATATTGCAGATAGCTCTATGCACCCCCTGGGAAAAAAAAAAGAAGACATTCTTTCGACTGGCACAGCAACCAGGTGGTCAGATGCATGACATGCACCCTCTCCCTCCAGCCCCAGCCAAACAGGTCCTGTTTCTGTTCCCTGCCCCAACCCTTCTTTAAAATATTTTATTTAAAAAAAAAACAAAAACAGTTTTCATTTAAACTGTGACACCCCTGCACTAGACCAGGAATCAAGGGGCCTCAGTCCTCATCACTGGCAAAAGTGAGGAATGTACACAATGGGAGGATAACAAGTACACACACAGTAAAGTTCAATTTCCCCTAAGAACACACAGAGATCACAGTCAGTCTGGGGCTGGTTTCTCCCTCTTTTTCCAGATCCTCAATAAGACTCCCCACTAGCAGAGCTACATAGTTAAGATCTCAGCCGAGTGGCTAAGTTAATACCCCCAGCACCCTTGATGTCCAACTAGTGATTCGTGTCCCTGCCCAAGTAGCTCACACACACACACACACACACGCACACACACACACACACACACACACACACACACACACACACACACACACACACACACACACACACTTTGAGATTTAATTTATATACAAACACACATACATACACACACCTGGGGAAGGCTGGCACAGGTTTACTAGCTATGCCCTCTTCTGTCCAGACTATAAGGTAGTACCAGCTGCCACCAGTAACCCTACTTATCAGCTACACTAAGGCCCTTTCAAAAGATCTCTGATCCTACTGTGTAATGTTACTATTAATCGAAATGGTAGTTTTGACAAGAACATAAGGCTATTTAGGAGTGGCCTGTACAGTGTCACCAAATACATATGCAAGTACTCTATGAGCTTCAATATGTCTCACAAATATCAGCCACAAAAATAGGTTTAAATATATTTAATAATAAATAATAAAAGGACAAGAGAATACCCAGAAAACAAACACAGTTACTTCAGAGTTCAGTATCACAGAAAATATTTTAAAATAACAGTGCAGGACAGTCTCAAATAAATGCAGAAAACATCTAAACTAATCTTTACTATATTTCTATCTGTATCTAAAATACACTATATCCTAAATAACTTACTTACATGACATTATTTAAGAAAAGAAACTGTTACTTTTCTTAAATAATGGCATAGTATAATGCCTGTTTACTGCCCTTCTGCAGATGTCTGGCATCCGGCAGTTCTGATGTACTTGGCGCCTACCTTCAGTACACCAGAGCTGGCAAAAATTAACAGAAAGCAAGATCTCCGTTGCTTTTTATCTCTCGCTATGTTAAATGAGTTTAACATAGCGAGACAGTTTAAAATAAACAACGGACATTTGCTTATTTTAAAACTGTCTCGCCATGTTAAACTCATTTAACATAGCGAGACATTTAAAGCAACGGAAATCTTGCTTTCTCTCGTTTTTTTAAACACTGCCTCGCTATGTTAAATGGGTTTAACATGGCGAGACAGTTTAAAATAAGCAGCGGAGATCTCCGTTGCTTATTTTAAAACTGTCGCTATGTTAAACCCATTTAACATAGCGAGACAGTTTAAAAAGCGAGTTACTAATGGAAAAAAGTCCGTGCGACCGGACCTTTTTCCATTAGTATAACTCGATTTACAACGGGCATGCTGGCCAATCAGCGTGCACGTTTTGGGGGGATCATGGTATAATAAATAATAAAAGGACAAGAGAATACCCAAACAACAAACACAGTTACTTCAGAGTTCAGTATCACAGAAAATATTTTAATATAACAGTGCAGGACAGTCTCAAATAATTGCAGAAAACATCTAAACTAATCTTTACTATATTTCTATCTGTATCTAAAATACGCTATATCCTAAGTAACTTACTTACAGAGCAAGGCAAATGCAGATGAGTAGATATTCCTGCTAGGTCCAAGACAAAACACAAAATGCCAGGTCTCTCTCTGAGAGAGTTCTTAAATTAATATCAAACATTACTGCTGGGTCAGCTTGGATGACATCACTATTTGTCACCTACCTTCAGTTCCCATGCTAACAAAAAATTAACAGAATATTAACATATCTGCATAATAATTATATATCTCTCAGAACTGTGCAGCTGCTAGGAAGTCATAAAGCAATAAAACACCTTTACATTTTAAACCTAGTAATTACTTCTCTCCAGGACAATAGAAACAACGTTTAGGTCTGGACATCCTGTCTTCTTGCTGCATTGAAACTAACTTTTATAGCACATGGTAAAGCATTTAATTTCAACTCATTTTCTTGAAGTTTTGTAAGTTAACTCTATCTGTTCCAGCTTCTACTATTAAAACATACATTTGCACAGGTATATAGTTTACCTACATTTCTGTTCTTTTTCAGTATGGTATACTGTGTGGACAGATCCTTGAAGCTTAATACTGTACACATCCTTTTCAGCACACACTTTTGCACCAGTAGTTTGATATTCACATAACATATAGTTCTCTTAGATTTGTAAGACAAGCATATGTATCATATTAATATTCACAAATAACATATAATTATTTACAAAATTCCAGATAGCTGGGCTGGCAGTGTCACACATTGTAACAAATTGTTTGCTACAAATGTAGCAAACAGTTGCTGCAGTTTATACCTGCCTGCAAGGAGGGCTTCAGCACTCATGTTTTAGTTTTTAAAAGAAAATCTTTTCAGACAGTTATAAACTGCTTGCTACAAATGTTTATACCCTGCCTGCAAGGAGCACTACAGTGCTCATGTTTTACTTTAAAAAAAATCTTTAAACTGTAGCAAACTGTTTGCCACAATATACCAAAGGAAATGTGCAGGCACCGCTATTGTCTCAGAAAGAACGCACAACAAGATTCATTGGCTATGCACAAAACTTTAATAAACACAGGTCACAGCTTGAATACTTTCATCCAATTCATCAGGACTTAATCAGAACTAGTATTAGTTAATTAAAACAAATTTAAATAACCATAATCAAGAACCATGTGATCAAATGTGACCAATAAAATGCAAAATACAATAATGCAACCACAATTAAGATTAATAAACCAATAGAAACATACCAACTTTGTTAAAGCTTAATTGTTAAAGTTAAAAAATGAATGAATCTTCTCTTTGTAAGCCAAATAAAAACAAGTTGTTATAACCCTAATACAGTGGTTCTCAAACTTTTATAGGCCAAGGCCCACTTAAGAAAATAGTAATTTTTTGCGACCCACTACTCACTTGTAATGCATATTTTATGTCTTAATAATGAAATTAACAACACTGAACAATTCCATATTAACAAAAATCAGTAACTAATTAAGCTGTTGCTGCTGGCAAACAAGTTTACATGTCAGTGTTTCATCAGCGAATTCACTGCCTGCTGCCCTTGAAAAATAAATTGCCTATGTTACATTAAAAAAATTGGTAAGCTGGCAATATTGGAATGGGGAACAGTTGGCAAACTGACAACAGGTTCATACCTACTAGGCTTCTCATCCAAAGAAGGACACACTCAGAGGTGCATCAGTCTCCCACCCTCCTCTTAACATGCATGGCAGTATCAACAATCCACCTACATGGTGTGGGAGAAGAACCTGTTGTGTTACTAGCACTGGTTTCAAGTTCTATAGTACAAACACTTATGGCCATTTGCTAAACAAATCAGTTGCACATTGAAAACAGACAACATGAGCAACAGTAAACATATCTTCCCTTGAAACTAATAATTCCTTGAAAATGCACTAAGTCTCATATTAGTTGAAAAAGTACTGAATCTCACATTCCTTGAAAATGCACCCCTGATGAAGGTAGTTGGTACAGTGCAATGTTAAACTCTTACCCATGTTTTCCTGAAAGATATGATGTCTGGAATTCAATTGGCTGTTATTATTTAGTGACTGCGAACAGTGCAATCTTCTCCTTTATCACTCAATCCACAACAATTTTGCCAGAAAAAAAAACATATTTTATGAGGCACTGATGAAAAATAAGGGGTAAAATGAGCTGAAAGGTATGTGTCAAACATTACTGGTAGGCTGAAAGCATTAGCAATTTAACAGAAATTGTTAGAAAAGTTTAAGTTGGATAGGTAGAAATCATGAAGCAGAACAAGCAACAACTGAGAGCTGTTTGCCCTAAAATCAAGGATAGCTGAAAGGTAAACTCATTCCTTGCAAAAAAAAGGAAACAAGAAAGTGGATGGCAATCTTCCTGGGTCCTGAGTTTTAATTCCTTTTCATTGATTTCTGGATAAAAAAATCTCAGAATAAAGCAATCATAATGTGGGTGACAACTTCCTGTGTCTCTGAAACTGCTTGCTATAAATCTGGGGTGGTGTTTTATGCACTCATCCTGGTGTGCCATAATTTAAACAATTGCCAGACATGCTATAACAATTTCCACTAATAGTAAACTGTTTTAGCTTCATTGCTAAGTAACATGTTCTATTTTGTGATTCAGTAGAAATTTTTGGTCAGACTGTGTGCTGTTTCATTACTGTAATACAAAAAAAGATTATAAGTTCTAGGTTAATTCCTGTTCAGCCTAATTCCTCTTGCAACTGTGATTAAAGTCTTATCACATTTATACATCAGTAAGCATATACTCATACTTTAACTAATATGAAGCCATTGTCAGCTGTAACCTCTTCTGCGGACAAGCCATTAACACTTGGTGTTTGGAAGCTGTGTAGAAATTGGGTGGTATTTGTAGTCATTACACAAATGCATCAAGACAATCAGCACAATTTGTCGATAAGTACAACTCTGGCGCAGTTCATAGAGGCCATTTACACTAATGCAAGGTGGTCATGAATAAACGTAAGCAAATAAAGTAATAATGAGATGTTGTTGACAAATGAGGCAAAAGTTCTTATGCTAATATGCCCTTTTCCCACCTCTTTGCAATTCATAGTCATATTTTGACAAATTCCTTGACTTCTTTGATTTCATCTAACTATTTGTATTGCATTCTTTAAACCTGCATTTGATATGAATTCATACCTTGCACTGGAATGGAAAATGTATCACATATTTATTTTTATTAGTGCAAAGCTGCCACAGTTTTAACTATGGCATATTAGAAATGGTTCACTGTTCTCACTTAAGGTACTGTACATCATATTAATTCATTATGTCAATACATATCAAGTCATGTCCTCTGAAATCCTCATTTTTGCAGTGCTGAGGGTAAAGAGGCAACAGTTATATTGTACATGCTGGATACTCATAATCTGTTTTGGTGTGCATTATTTGTTTTATGTTTTGTGCAGCTGTCAGCTTTACCATTGCTTAACTGAAACTCTTGATAATGTTTGGTCCCTTAATGGTGTTAGACATTACAACAGGTATATTATGTTCACCACCTTCATTTCAAGATTACTTTCTTTAACTGTAAACATTTCCTCTATTTAAATGAATTTTTTGCATGTGCAAAGCCTCTGAATGCTGTGTTACATAGTGCACACCTATTCTGCAGTTTCTTTTATTTTTATTTTTTAACACTTACCTTTGAAGTTAAACATTAATGTCAGTATATTGAAAGGCATAGTAATTTAATGTTATGCTTCATATTTTAACTACCTGAAATATCTAGCCGGAGTCACAGTAGGCCAAGGTCAAATGTGTCATACGTGACATTTCCTAAAAATAGGGTAGGTGAAAGTGCATGTGATTTTGAGGAGGGGTTGTCATGTGAGCTGGATGGCAACTTGCTATGATGACATGACCTACTTGATGAAAGTATAAATGCATTCCAAGCCACACCCCAACCTGAAAGCAGTAACTGCACCAAAGCTTATACTATAGCCCTATACAATCACTTGCATAAGGAGTAAACTTGGCTGTACCAGATAGAATCAAAGACGGAGCCCCAAGTAAAATCAAGCAGCCATGGTGATCTTCCAACATCAACAAACTCTATAATAAACATAAAAAGTTGTTATCCAAGAAAACAAAGACATGGACCCAAGAATGGAAAAGTACCCTCTTCAACCTTAACAGGTAAAGAAGACAACTTGTCAAATCCTCTAAGAGCTCCTCTGGGAGAAACCTAGCAAGTACTGCCAAGGGTAACCATAAAGCTTCTTACAGCTATGTACATAACTTAAAGTGCAGGGTCCAAGCATGTACAGAGCTGATCCCACAGAAATAGCAAATCTGCTAGCAGATAGGTTTGGCAAAAATTTCACTCCATTATCCCCTCTAAACTTACAACAAACCCTCACCCAAATTTCCCTCCAACTTACATATCTGAAGAGCAGGTCCTCAAAGCCTTGTCCAAGTCAAAGAACATGGCCAGCATTGGACCAGATGACATCCAAGGCTGTCTTCTAAACAGACTAAAACATGAACTAGCATCACCACTAAGTACCCTTTTCAGTCATAGCCTAATCACAGACTTTGTTTCTGTGGAATGGAGAAGAGCTACAGTTATTTTTCTCCACAAAGATGGCCTAGCAACAGACCTGGGGAATTACAGACCCATAAGCCTGACCAGCCTCATCTGTAAGGCTATGCAACTCATCATTATAGACCTCATAAATAAAGACATGAGTGACTTCCAAACCCTGTATTCTACCCAATTCAGCTTTGTGAAGGGCAGAACCTGCCTGTTAAATCTGTTGAATTTCTTTGAAAGTGTGACTAAGGCCATTGATGAGAGCAAATCTCTATGTATGCAGCATACCTCGACTTCGCAAAGGCTTTTGACACAATCTCACATTCAGGCATTATCAATAAACTTAGCAAACTGAATGTTAACCCCTCCATTGTAAGATGGGTTTCCAGCTGGCTCACAAACTGGAAACACAATATCAAAGTGGGTGACTCCACATCAACCAGAAGACTTGTTACCAGTGGGGTGCCAAAGGGGTCAGTGCTGGGCCCTCTACTGTTTGAGATATACTTCTCAGAAGTTCAGGTCAAAACTAAACGGTTGTAGCTGACCAAGTTGGTAGACAACTGTAAACTAGGTGCAATCATAGACTCCCCAAATGATGTTAGTATACTCCAGAATGGTCTCACACAGACCAACGACTGATGTATTAGTCACAGTCTCAAACTTGAATGCAAATAAATGCATCATCATTCCCTTTGGCACAAACAAAGTCCCTTTACATTATCAAATCAATAACAATACCCTAAGTACACATAAAGTGGAAAGGGACCTGGGATCAAAGGTTGACCTCGACCTTAACTTCGACCACCACATATCTACCATTATAAGGAAAGCTTTCCACATAGCTCACTTAATTAGTAAAGGCATTTCCTCAAGTGCAAAAGAAGTTATAACCCCCTTATACTTGCCACTTATCCGACCCATAACTGAGTATAACTCCCCATTCAGTATGTACAGTACTAAGCATCTACAGCAATTAGAGACAACTCAAAGGTTTCTAACAAAGAAGATCAAGGGCCTCCAACATGTGCCTTACATGGACCAACTAAAATCCCTGCCATTACACTGTGTACCATATAGACTTCTTAGGGGAGACTTATGCCTGGCCTACATAGCAACCCAAAACCCAAACCTAATGAACTTACTGCATATACATAAATCAAATGGGTCTAAGGTTATCCATTCCAGGGACTTAAATATGACCTGTGATTTAAATAGGATGTGTGGAGGGACATATTTATCACCCAGTGACTGACACATCTTTGGAATAGGCTACCAATTAATGTGAAGAAGAGCACCTCTATGACACTGTTGAAAAAAAAACCTGGAAGAGTGGATGAGGCACCATAAATTCTTACTGGGGATAGTGCCCATAACTCTCCTGGACATAGGCAATCATCAATAAATGCAGTCTTGGGTATTGACTATTTTTTCTATGTTATTACATTGGGTTGAATTGGCTAAGCTTAAAATGACCTCGAGTTGATAGCTGGTTAATGTCCTGTGATCTATGATCTACAGACAATGTTCTCACAGTGCTGCAGGATCAAGACCTCTAATGAGAGGTTCTGCTACCTACAGATGAACACTGACATGGCCTGCAGGTACTCTCTTGTGTTTGTTCCTCCCAAATATTTCCATTACCACCTTGAGAAGTAGTTGTAGTGCAATATGATATGCCCCCACATGTCTGGACAGTAACCCTTCCTCTTCCCCTTCCAACACTGACTCCTATTTGAGCCTGTAAACTCTTCACCAGTATATAAATGGAGGCGGACATGGAAGCTTGGTGTGCCACCATATTATGGATCAGTGTGATCATGGCATTATCCCTACTTTCTACCACTTACATGTAGTACTAGAAAACTTTGTGTACTCCCAAGGGAACTGTGACCATTTCTGGCTGACTCTGAGGCACTCCACTGTGCCTTAACAATGTCACAGCACATTTGCTGCAGAGCAGCCAACACTTTACATGTTTTCTGAGGTAGCTGTGAGACATACAAGTGCCTTGCACCCCTTTGTAAAGGTGTTACAGGGAGCACTGTTACCTCTGAATTTCTGCCATCATCCAGAAGGTGTTCCTGTGAGTCTGGAGTCACTGATGTTGCAGCACACAAATTTTCTCCTTCTACAACCTGCAGTGTAATGTCAGCATGTACATGACTTTATGATCCACTGTCACTTCCTGCAGAGTTATTAACATGTGGTGTGTGTAATCATGCTATTAAACTTGGCATTTATGTGTCACTTTCCTCAGGCTGTATCATAAATATAACTATATTATTATCATCATAACCAGTTTATTGCTGTCTTCTATATTTACTGTTATAGTGGACCTGCTCATTTCTGCTGCTGACCCTATAAAGAATTAATTAATTACATTCCTACTCAGACACCAGAGTGCACTACTGTCTGTTGTGTAATGAGGTGTGAAGGTCACTTACCATTCATACTCTGCTCAAATTCATTATCTGCAGAAGTGGAGAGTTCATCTTTTAATAGAAATTGTCATGTACTATATGTAATCATTTCACTTCAGCAGTCCTTTCTCTTAGTAAATATGTTACAGTGGTGTTAACAACCTTACTGAACAGATGTCCATTGATTTTTCCACTCATTAGTAATAGCCAGTGTTAGCACCACCTCTGATTATGTCCATGCCACTGTCCACTCTTTCATAGTCCTCTCCCTGAATAGAAAGGTACTCCAAATCAGGTGTTAGAGGAATAAGAGTTTGAGGGCCCCTCCCAGTAGTGCTGTGGGCATTTCCATTCCACCTTGCTTTTGCTCTGGCCTGTCCTACCATAACACTGACCCTCTTCTTGCACTGTGTTAATATGTGGTTCCTTCCACCAACAACATTTATATCCATAATCACTTGGTTTCAGGCCTTTGCCCTCCAAGATCGTTTGGTCCTTCATTTCCAAAAAGGCATTTGCTATATATCCTAATGGTTTCACCCAAAATGTATAATATTATTGCAAACACTTATTATTACACTGCCATCTTATTACATTGCTAACAGAGCTGAAATGCTTCCTTTAACACTTTTCTGTATTTATATTGACAAGATATTTCTTTCCTGACTGATAGTCACAAAGGCAACAGTAAAGCAGCAAGTATCCCAGCAACACAATACAATGGTGAAAATGAAGTACATCACACTTTTCTCACTTCAAATTATGTACCAATATTTACTACAACATAATCTATAAATATATAAAAATACAATCATTTATCTTTCACACTGACATCAGTAGTACTTTCCCATACATTTCCTGTACTGCTATAATGAATTCCCCTTTATAAATGGCACTCATGATATCATAATTCACAAGAATCAACTGCATCAACTACATCTGACAGACATATCAATGAAAAGCACAATTCTCCAAATAATTGTTCTGTGAAACAATGTGCACCTTACTGCTATTTTTATCTTACTTCAGTAATCACAACAAAATATGATAGTATTAAACTTAGTCACATAAAATCATTCTCATTTACACATTTATATGCAAATTAGGCTGAGTTATGCGTATGTCTATAAATCACAGTAATATGTGAGTGTGTATCTCAACAAATTCACATAACTAGAACTTTGGTAGCTGTGGATAAGCTGAACTGAAAATGGAAAATGTAGTCAAACTTTAGGTTGCAAAATTGTGAAGCCTAACCCATTCCCATCATGTATACTGTGAGACCTTTTCACCTCAAAATGCTCAGTAATTTCTATTATAGCAAAATAAATCCAACAGGAATATTTATTTGTAAAGGTGAAAGAATTAAAAAACATTATATACTCATGCAAAAATTAGACATGCATGCTGACAAAAACATAAGTCATGCATGACCTTAAATTCAATTATACAAATAAAGATTACAATATCAAAAAGTAACACAAAAAACATCCAAAACCATGGGCTTGATAAAAACTCAAAACTTTAATGCAAATGTTAAGTGCTTTCGTTATCAGATCTTCATCATACAAATAATACACACCCTTGTCACCCTTTAAATAATAATTCAACAAGACATGTGACCAGCATAAAATCATATGACACTCAAAAAATCCAAAGTAAAAAACAAAATAAACATAAAAACATCATAAATGTGAAACATAAAAACATAATAGACATAAAAATAAAATAGACATGTGAACTTAATAAACATAAGAGCTATACCCAACAGCACAAAAATTAAAATGTTATAATGAATCAAACCCTTCCCCACTTGCTAAATTTAAATAACATATCAAAACTAGGATAAAAGTTCAGATTTATCTTATCAAGGCCCTTAGCCTAAGCAGTGAAGAGAAAGAGACATGATCATTCAACCCTGACCATTTATATGAATTAAAGTAAATCTGCCAGAAAAATTCTCGTTTCTCTATCACTAACTGCCATGGACCTCCTCTAGGATTGGGGTTCACCTTGTCCATCACCGCAAACCTAAAAACACAGTCTTCAAAATGTAAAATATGCCTACAAAGGGCATTGGTAGTCCTCTTTCTTCTAATATCATACAGCCATTTGTATACCCTCTCCTGAAGCTTACGGTCCATTTTCCCAATATAAAAACATTCACAAGACTTATACACCAGCCCATAACTTTCACAATTATATTTCCCTTTCAAGTGAAAGGTTTTGTCCTGTACTGTAAATCTATCCCCTCCATACTGTACCTGCAGTGCTTACACCTCCCACTCTTACAGGGGATAGCACCCATAACTGTCCTAGATATGAGCAGTCATTAATAAATACAATACTGGGTAGTGACTTGAGTATCTATGGTATTACACTGGGATGAAATGGCTAGGCTTCAAATGACCTCCGGGTCAGTAGCCTACTAAATCCTATGACTCTGTAAATGCAAAAGTGCATTAAACAGTTGGCAAGCATACCAACTAGGGACACAGTATTCAGGATCTTGTCCTTACTGGTATTCATATAACTCCATGGGCATTATTTTCCATTATTAAATCAGGCTGCAAATCAGAGATTTTAATTAAAGGCTGGGAATACTCCCAAACAAATACATTAGTTTTTAAGCATTTCACAAAAGCAAACCTCTTGCAGCTAGTTTCTTAAATAATTTCCACTGCATTCTTGCCCAGATTGACACTATAAATAAAACTAAGGCCATACCTCTAAACCACTTAGTGTAAGAATTCTGGACAAAGACAAAAATAATTGAGTGCCAGTATCAGGGACAGATTTTAAATATTACTCTTATAAACTTACAAAGTTGATAGAACAAGAGGTGTTGCATTAGCATACATTTTTTGAAAGATATGAAGTCTGAAACTCAAATGTCTGACTTTATATAATGATTTCAACATTTAATGTGTTGCCAGAAAACAACAACATTTATGAGAAACAGACAAAAAATATGACGCAAAAACCTGGACATTCTGCAAAATTCTGGACAGTTGAAAGGTATGGCTAATATCAACAATTGTTGGATAGATAAAATACTTACCCATGCTAAACACAGCTCAAATTGCCTTCATCAGTGTTAACACGTAAAACATGAGCCGAAACCAGTCTGTTCAATATCTCATCTTTTAGATGAGTTTGTCACTTGTGGAGAAAAAAATACATGAATTATTTTCATGACCTTATTGAGTGCTAGCATTCTTTGGAGTTGGGATGTTCCTGTTTTATTTGGCAATTATTTATCTTATCACTAAGTAAAAATCCACTATTTGCTATTGACTGTAAACTAGATGTTGTTTGAGAACTCACTGATGCGAATGCAATCTGGGGAGGGATAATCAGTGTAAACAACCAGTGGAAGGACAGTGGCTTCAGACCGAATGCCAAAAATGCAATACAGTCTTTCCTTTTTAAACAAAATAATTCCTTAGCATATCAGACAGAGGACTACTTGACCAATCTAGGCATCTTTGTAGATTAACTCTGTAGTCTTTGTGCACTGCATCACCGATGTAGTTAAAAAATCCATCTATCTCAACCAACTATTAACCAAGGGCTTCTAATCCTGAGCCAGAGAAGCCTTACATCCCCTGTTCCCCTCTCTTATCTGCACCAAAATGTAATACGGTGTCTCTGTTGGTACATGCCTATTGAAATGTATCACTTCATATGTTTGTAACCAAAGGTGACGGGCCCCAACTCCCTTAACAATCCAGGTAAATTCGTTTCCCGCTTTTTTGCACTGTGTTTCCTATGGACTTCTTCACAGTCATCTACATTTTAACTTTTGGTTTATGAAAGACTCCATCCTGTTAGACATCACTATAAGCAGGAAATGCTTAATTACAACTTTAATCACTTTCATGAAGCCTAGTGTAAGTAACATATGCAGCTGTTGTCAACATTTGTTATCCTTTATCAACTTATATTGAAATGAGGGTCACGTGTGTTCAATCTTCATAATACATTCAAGTTATTCCTTTAGTGTGATATATATCAATATATATATATATATATGGATTCACTTTATAATCTCAAAATACTGAAATATCGAATTTCAGTATTTCGAGACTATAAAGCAGAAACAACAAAAAAATGAAAACCAAAACCGCGAAACCCAAACCATGACCATTAAAGCACACACACAAACACAACTACACTTACCTTTGCACAACAACACAAACACACACACACACTTACTATAAGCAGGGGAGCAACCCCCCTGCACCTCCCACACCCCCTACTTATATATACTAACTCCGAGGTTGCACTCAACGCTAACACACACAAAACCCACCAACATGCATTCCAGACAGCGCTCGCACAAACACACCACACAGATACAAACACCACCATTATCAACACTGACACACTCACAGTCTCATCTACTTACCCTAACCCACACCTAACACTCCCTGACACACTCACAAACACACAAA
>NC_056731.1:1974126479-1974153979 GCF_019279795.1 Protopterus annectens
TCCATTGGAGCCTTGCAGTACTCACCAACTACATGTACCCAAACTGTCATTGTATGTGCCATGCTACACAATATGATACTGTGGAAACAGCTGCATCACGAATAGCATGGGGTAAGTCCACACAGTCCCTCACCATTGCCAAGGCCAGCACAGGCACAGAGTGACTCAGAGGAGGAACAACCTGAGCCTGCCCCAGTAGGCAGAAGGAGGCATGCCCAGTATGCCCAGGCCTTGGCATAAAGGCAACTCATAGCACATACACTGAGATGGTAGGAGCCCAGGGAATGACACCTCACTCCAACTCGCACATACAGTAAAAGGGATGTCAAACATGACACTCCCTGTGCTTAACCATGTATAGGGAGTGTACTATGTGCATCCAACATAGTCAGCCCTCCAGCGCCATCCTCAATACTGGCACAGCGACAAGGTAAGTCATGCTCAATATCAGTTGCTGAATGTTGTAGTATGTTCTGCTACCTGTATCTATGGTATGGATGTGAACATGTTAGGGAATCAGGTGGCTGAATGGGATGGCAGCGGATAGTAGACACCTATATCAGCAGCATGAAATCCTTAACAAATACTGGAGTCAACACAGTAAGCAATATTAGACAAGGTGGCAAAACCCACTGCAGGATATGCGATGGGACAAATGTGTGTCCATAGGACAAGCACATGCATGTCAGTGAGGCTCACATACCCACAAATAGTCTCAGCCAGCAGGACAGGTGGAGACAAAGAAAAGCTGTGACAAGGCCTCTGCTTGATGGCTATGGAGAACAACCTCCTTTCAGACCTACACAGACAGACTATAACAGGTCAGGCTGTAGGATGTTAGTTCTGAAGGGTAAGAAGTCTGAAACTGAAATGTCGGTCAATAAACCCTAAGAACTGTAGTACACTGATATGCCTCTAGTCTGCATGATAGGTCAGAATACAGCAGTACCTAAAATACCAGTACAGTCATAGCAAATGTTTACAGTTGCCATTTGTGCCCCCCCCCCCAATCATATGTAGAAATGTAGTAACATGTATGTGTAGGTATAATAACAGTGGAGCACAGACTACCTGAGCTGGCCAAAGTAGCATGATAGATTGCAACACGTGTACAATATGCAAAGCTGTGTGTGTTAGGTTGTTGTGTGTTGTATATTGTGTGAAACTGGTCAGCATGTAGGCATGGAGGGTTGTGTCCTGGTGGCCAATGGCCAGTACTACTGATGACATGGTCAAGTTCTTACAACTGTAGTACCAAACACAATGCATCCCAGCAAGACACAAATCCAGCAGTACTCCATACTAATTGTTTGAAGGTAGTATCTGTCACCATCTGAAAGATGGACATGTCATGAATGTGGGTCCAGACATGTGGACAGTAAACAGGTGGAAGTACCCTAGACAGAGAGTGCATAAAATGTTACTGTCAAATGGATACACCTTTGGAATTGTACATATAGGTTAGCAGCACATTAGTTAGCTGTATAGTATGGAATACTGATGTTGTCTGGCCAAACACTGGCAGGCCACAAAAGGCACAGGTATGAAGTACTGAGAAACTGCTGATGTCCCTGCACAAGCCAGCATAAGTGGAATGCCTCACATATATATGTGAGTCAGCTTCAAGTAGATTCCATAGCACACATGCACCCAGCTCACCCCACCATCAGGCACAGGTACCTCACAGGTCTTATCCCTACTGTTGGGAATGAGTACAATATGACCCCCACCTCTGTATGGGAATAGCCACAGAATGCAGCATGCTGAAGAGGTGCCCCATGCAAGTGTGTCCCTAGCTGTAAGCAGCACCCTGACAGCACCCACACCAATGGATCAATAAGGACAGAAACTATTGACATTAACAACTTGCACACCTACCCTGTCACACCAGGGGAATATAGTGGCTTACAGCCTGGGACTGTAGGAGTGACACAATGCACCAGCCTGCTACAGATGGCCTGCATCACTACCAAATGCCCTACAGTCCTCTGTCAAAGGCCTATGTTTCACCTGTACTGCCAATGTATGTAATCTCATGGACTCACAAATAACAACATAACACAGTCCACAGAACACAAATGCAAGATCATGTCGACAAATCCCAGTAGCATGTTCACCATGTCCTACTGCATTAACTGTGGACCAACCCCTAAATACTGCTGGGAAGAAGTGATAACTAAAGGGATATTTATCAGATAATGCTTGCATAATGTTCGGAAGAGGATAGAATAACAGGGGGGCAGACTCATGGATGCTATGGAGTGTGTGAAGTCTGAAACTTAGATGTGCAAACACAGGAATGGGTGGCCACAAACCTGCTCGTAAACCACAATGTGAAGGGGTAATGACCAGAAATGTGAGCCCTGCCAGTGGGTAACCTGTGTGAATCTGTACAGCTGTGAGGTACGGCCACAGCAGGATACAGCCATACTGTCACGTTGATGGATGTACAAGCATGGGATCCTCAGCCATCACAGTGCTGAGGTGCTGAACCTTTTACACAGACCCATCACAAGTGTCTGCAGCTCCCCCTTCAGAATGGCATGACTGTGCAAGAATATGTAGGCTGCAGACCAGAATACTGGACACAGCTTCATTGATCTTGTGTTCCCCAGGAAATTACTGCAAGTAAATATGTATACCTGTCAGTAGATGATGACATAAAACATCACAGTATAAAACACATATGTCTGAATATCTCTGCTAACACCAAAACCATGTAGCAGAAGCAGCACAAACACAGTTACAGTACCCCATTATCCTTTGCCCACTGTGACCCCATATTGTCAACCAATCTACAAATATCCTGCATAAACAGGTTGCTAGCTGTAGGTGTAGAACACAAATGCCTGCACTGGAGTACAACCTACCTGGAATGGATTCACACATCCAATACAGAAGGTCATACTGGCCATGCTCCCACACTTAGAGAAACGAAGCCCATGTTTGACAACAAATTACTGAAAGGCCATACTGGGCATGCTCCCACACTTATATGAAGCCCATGTCTGGCAACAACAGTGGACTATACATATCTGCCAGTCGCAGATGTTTGTGCACACATTCCACATTATACACCAATCATGCTTTGCACACACATCAGATAGGAATACACACATATATCCAAGGACAACACACTATAATGGGCCAAACATACACATACATAGATGTGTGGAAGAGAGTGACAGTAACAAAGATCTTCCCATCATGAAGCCTGTCCCACCCAGCACACATCCAATTGGCCTATACCACATGATGTGCAAATGTCTATCACTGTAGACATTTGCTTCTGGTATCCCTCAGCACTATAGTGTATGTGGTGCTTGTGATAACTTTGTAACATGACTGTACAAGCCATTATTCATCTAGCAGTTGTATACACATTCTTGTTAAATGTAAATCTGTGTGTGACTGAGTGTTGTTTGTGTGCTTCCAGATGAACAATTTATGCCCCATTCACACACACTGCACTCCTCATTGCCATACATTGGCAAGCCTGCTGATGTCATTTACCTTGAAATACACCTTTGGGGAAAGACTAACTCTGTAAGCTCAATGTCACGTGCTGTAAATGCATAATGCTATTGTGTGATGTACTAGTTAGGTAGGAGTTCTAATCCCAGACATGGCAACTGTGAGACTTTGTGTGTACTTGTTTGTGTGTGTAGGGATCAATGCTTTTGAGGCCATTCACAGTCACTACACTTTCCATTGCCCTACTTTGGCAAGCCTGCTGATGTCATTCACCTTGAAATACACCTTTGCAGAATGGCTAACCCTGTAAACTCTGTGGCATGTGCTTTAACTGTGTAATGCTTTTGCGTACTGTACAATTTGGTAGGAATTCTAATCCCAGACATGGCAACTGTGAAACTCTGTATGTATGTCTGTGTAGGGATCAATGATTTTGAGGCCATTCACAGTCTCTACACTTTCCATTTCCCTACATTGGCAAGCCTGCTGATGTCATTCACCTTGAAATACACATTTGTGGAAAGATTAGCCCTATAAGCTCTGTATCATGTGCTATAATGGCGTAATGATATAGTGTGATATACTAGGTTAGTAGGAGTTCTAATCCCAGACATGGCAACTGTAAAACTCTGTGTGTGTGTTTGTTTGTTTGTGGAGGGATTAAGGTTTTTGAGGCCTTTCACAGTCAATACACTATCCATTGCCCTGCTTTGGCAAGCCTGCTGATGTCATTCACCTTGAAATACACCTTTGGGGAAAAACTAGCCCTGTAAGGTTTGTGGTGAGTGCAATAACTGCAGCACACTGTTGTAACAAAACATAGCTAAATAGCGGTCTGAATCTCAGCACTGTCAAATGTGTGTGTGTGTGTGTGTGTGTGTGTGTGTGTGTGTGTGTGTGTGTGTGTGTGTGTGTGTGTGTTTGTCATCAGTATTCTGTGTGGAGGTAGCTGTGAGTGTGTAATAACAAGACTCATTGTGGGGTGGGATGGGTTTTGCAAGTTTCTTATATTGAGGACCTATTATATGTCACAATTTCCACCTTACAAGGACAACAGATGTCAAACAGCAGAGAAGCAGGTGTAGACAATCCATACCCCTACATGTGACATTATGGATTGGGGAACAGTATAGGCAACTCTTGCATTACCCAGAGAACACTCTCCACCCATGTCTCATACACAAACACACTTGGCTAGGCAGCAACCACTATGTTGGTAGTTCCCTGCATATTGCCCACAGATAGTAACCACGGTGTGATTGCAGTGGACTACAGAGAACATGGCACCTTGGTCCATCCCTACAATAGGCAAATAATTGCTTACAGTGGCCCTTTGCTATGTTCCCCACTGGACACCTGCAACAACAGTAGAGTCAGCAAATGTGACCCACAAAGGAAATACCATGCCTTATACACATGCCCTGTATGGACAGATGCCACTAACACCAGTGAATACCTGTATCATGCTGTCAATGTAGGTGCAGGATAAACCTCAATTCCATTGCCAGTTCTCACCACATGAGGTCAGGAATGCCACATCAGATGATAACAATCTTTCCACACAACATGCCCCAGACACCCCAGGTACACTTCCACATGTCACAGAACATGCATGTGGGACATGTGCACATCCCAAATACCATCCCTGTTATGGAATAGAGAACACATACATGGCAAGCATTGCATAGCACTGGCCACCCACAATAGTAACTCAGATGAGTGTATGGTGAATACAATACCCACCTGTGTGGGCCAATCCAGGGACTACACCCCTGAGCCACACTGCAGACCATTGTCATGTGGCCTGTTGCCAAGGTATACCCTTTGCCTAGCCTTGTACAGCCTTCTGGCATAGTCAACCACTACACACCTGTGAAGCAATTAACCCATGCATGTCAGTACTGGCAAATATGTGTCTGTGTGCGCGTGTGTGTGTGTGTGTGTGTGTGTGTGTGTGTGTGTGTGTGTGTGTGTGTGTGTGTGTGTGTTTGTGTGTGTGTGGAAATTAATGATTTGGAAGCCATTCACACTCACCATACCTCCCATTGCCCTACTGAAGCATGCCATCTGATGTCAGTCACCTTGACATACCCTTTGCCCATATATCAGCCTGATAACCTCTTTGGTACATGTGATTCTTGTGTAATACTGTAGTGTAGCAAACTAGTTAGTTAGGAATTCTAATCCTGACCCTGTCAGCTGTGATAATGTGTGTGAGTCCCTGCAAGAGTGTGGTTGTGTCTTCCTTGACACCTGCTTGTGTGGACAGGCACATGTATTCCACTTACCTTATCCCTCCTTTATCACTGTTGCTGCTGTCACTCACCTTCAAAGATACCTTTGGAGAGCTCTTCAACATGTAAGCTCTGTGGCACATGCAATAACTGCATAAAAGTATAGTAGCAATACGTAGTCAGCCAAGGGTATGAAACTCCTTACTGTTAAGTGTGGGACACAAACATGCTTAGCTTTTACTCTCCTATCCCCTTCCTTTCTGTCTGTCTCTCCCACTTCCTCTCTGGTGGATGTGGAAAGGTGCACCTGATTTGCTTAGGCAGCAGCTTGTGTTTTGTAAGTGATGCTCATGATCAGCTGATGGCCTGTGCACAAATTGCAGACACCACTAGCTGATTGCATGTGGAACAGCTGTGGTAACATTCCCATAGCTAATTGCATGTAAACACACTCCTATAACTAGGAACATCATGTGGGTATTGGCCCTTTTCATTCACTGTGAGTAGGACTTCATGTCGGTGTTTGGCAAACAGCATCACAGAGGGTAGTGGGATATACCTCTTGCAACATATACTGTGGAGACAGGCCAACAAACAGGAGGGGGATGTTCGAGACATGAGGTCAGAATGTAAGTCTTGCACTTATACATTTGAAGTAATGTTGGTTTAACTGAGTTTATGTGGATATGGCTGGTCTACATGATTTAATACCTGTCATGACAGTGTTATATGGTTGAGGAAACTCTCACCTGTAGGGCTATCTGCAGGCTGGCCAGTGTTTGGAATATTACATGTGTTGTGTTACTCACAGTTGTCCTATCTTTAGAAAGGCAGTAGCATACTCTGAGGAATTCAGTCAGTACATGGTGACAGGAATGTGAGTTGCTGAATTCATATCCCTCAGAAGGCATATATCACAACAAACCCTGTTACACCAGTAAATGTATGGGTTTATCACAGCAACATGTCAATATTGGCCCTGTGTTTGTGCCTCCAGTTACAACACTTCTGTCACCCTTTGTCCATATGTCATGCATTAAGAGGTGCATATGTTCAGTACACCATTATTTACTGGCATCATACCTGATAACAATCCAGTGAGATATCCAACTGCTAGACATGTTATGCATAGTAGGGCTTATATTTGAGGACAAAACCTGGACATTTTGTTTTAGTGTGTACAGTAGTGAGGACTGTGTACTTATGGTGATTGTCGACAGAGTGCGTATTGTGAATATGTACCTTGCCGTGTGTACAGACTGTGGTAGATGTCATTGTTCTTGGTCCTGTTCTGTCTGATGTTGCATGCTGCTCCAGTGTATGGTACCCTATCACATACATGTTTGTAGGGGCAAACCCATACATGTCCCATACCACAGTCAGGCATTGGAATACACTGTGTATTGGCCCAGTATATGTAGGGTTAGTATGTGAATGGCACATATGAGGATGGTGTTGATCACAGAGTCCATATACTGTAATATTAAGCACGCTTATATGTGGCTGTAGCTGTGTTCAGATTGGTTGCGGGAATGTGCTTTCACACAGGTGTCTGTTACTCCATGCTGTCACATGCCTGTAGAGCATGCTATATTTGCAGGTACATGTGTATTCCCCCATAAGAAATGTAGGCTAGTGTTGTGGCAGTCTGCCTGTAGTTTGCACAGTGCTTTGTCACATGCCTAGGAGCTCCATATACTTACCCAGTGTGATGTTATGTCCAGATATTTGTTAGATGTACTGCTGCCGGGCCACCATAACTGTTGTGTATTTCAGACAAAGCAGTGGGATGCTGTACAAATGTATGTCACTAACTAGTGGGTAGTATGTGGGCTTGTGACCTCTGATCCTCCAGTTATTATGTGTCAGGACAGACAGGAGTGTGTGAATGCATAAATTGTGTGAGCATATCTATTCCAGTATTTACGTGATATCCCATATAAATGGCTGTAAACATCCACTTTCTCAGGCTTGGTCCACACGTCTTGTACTAAGAGGTTTTGTGTATACCTCTGGACTGACCAGAGTGTGTCAGACTGTACACATGTATTGGTCATCTCTCTGCTGTATTCCACAGGACCATTACTGTGATATAAGAATGTTCCATAGCATGGAGAACATCGATATCTGTCATCGATATCTGTCATATCTGTATATGCATGGATCATGCAATCCCAAATAAAACCAAGACCCAATCCTCCAAAGGCAGACATCCTGTCTGGTGGACAGCCATAAACAAACTATACAATAGAAGGAGGAAGCTACTGTATGATAGAGCAAAATCCCAAAAAGGGAAGGCATCTCTGATCAGTATTAGCAAAAAACTAAGGGCACTCATAAAATCGTCTAAGGCCAGCTTCGAGAGAAAAATTGCACAGGACACTAAGGATAATCACAAGGCTTTCTTTAGTTATGTTAGGAACCTGGGTGGGAATTCCCAGATATGCTCAGAATTAGTCCAAAATGACAAAAAATACACCGAACCCACAGACATTACCAAAATCCTAGCTGACAGGTTCAGCGCAAACTCCCCTCCCACCAAAGGGCAAATATCTATCCCAGCAGAGTGCTGCCCCCCTGACATCTCAGATGCTCAGGTAAGAGCCACCCTCTCCAAAGCAAAAAACACAGCATCAATGGGACCAGACGGTGTCCTGGGCTGCGTCCTACATGAACTCCAAGAAGAGCTAAACCCAAACATAAAACTACTGTTCAATCTCAGCCTTACTACAGGATATGTACCCAAAGAGTGGCGTACAGCAACAGTGGTCCCTCTCCACAAAGGTGGTGCCTCAACGGACCCTGGAAACTATCGCCCCATAAGCCTGACTAGCTTGGTCTGCTAAGCTATGGAAAGGATCATCATGGACCTCATAAATAAAGATATTGGGGACCTACAGACACTGGATCCTACCCAGTTTGGCTTTGTTAAGGGCAGATCCTGCCTCTCAAACCTGGTCGACTTCTTTGAAACAGTCACCAAGGCCATTGATGAAGGGAAGGTGGTCCACATAGCCTACCTGGACCAGGCAAAAGCCTTCGATACAATACCCCACTCGGGCATTATAGATAAGCTCACCAGCTTAAATATAAACCCCTGTGTCACTAGATGGGTTGCAAACTGGCTCAAGGACAGAACCCACATGGTTAGAATTGCTGGAGCCATGTCAGACTCCAAACCAGTTACAAGTGGCATCCCACAAGGCTCAGTCCTGGGAGCTCTCCTGTTCGGTATATATTTCTTGGAGGTACAGGCCAACACAGAAGGACTGTGGCTGACCAAGTTCGCAGATGACTGCAAACTGGGCGCCATAATCAACTCTCCAGCCGACACAAGCATCCTCCAAAAGGGCCACATAGAAACAGACAACTGGTGCCAGAGCCATGGCCTCAAGCTAAATGCCAAAAAGTGTATAGTCATCCCCTTTGGCAAAAAAAAGTGCCCACAAATTACCACATAGGTGGTAATCCATTAAGTACAGAAGAAGTAATTAGGGACCTGGGGACCCAAGTTGATAGCAATCTTTCATTTGACAACCACGTGGCCAAAGTGGTTAGAAAAACATTTTATATAGCCCACCTAATCATGAAGGGATTCACATCTAGATTAGGGGAGGTCATCGTGCCTCTTTACTCATCCCTCATCAGGCCCATAATCGAGTACAATGCCCCTTTTGGGATGTACCTTAGCAAACACCTGCAGCAACTGGAAAGACCCCAAAAGTACCTCACCAAGAGGATCAAAGGGCTCAAACAGATGCCATATGCTGCCTGGTTAAAGAAACTCCTGCTCTACTCAGTGGCATACTGCCTGCTCAGAGGCGACCTGTGCCTGATGTATAAAGCCATGTCCAACCCGGAATTAAGTGACATGCTGCACCTCAAAAAATCCAAATCCCATTGAGCTACACGCTCGAGAGACTTGAACCTCAGCACTGAAATAAACAGGACATGCTGGAGGAACAGATTCATATTCCAGAGGCTCCATTCGCTCTGGAATAAAATCCCAGTCCAGGTTAGGCAGAGTCCCTCAATGACTCTCTTCAAGAGGAATCTTGATGAGTGGATGGGAGATCGTAGGTTTACCCCAGGTATCACTTCTGTGTCACTGTTAGACAGAGGCACAGTATACTAACCTCGAAAAAGAGCATAGCAAAATTAATTTAAAATGGGTGGCGAAAGCCAAACATATTCTGGCTAGGCTTATAAATGCCCTAGGGCAGATAGCCTAGTATGAACCTATGAACCTATGAACCTAAGAAACAAGGTAGAAACTAATTCTCTCTACCAACATATCTCTAGATTTGAGAAACACTCTTTTAGATTCATGGCTTTATCAAACATCAAAGAAAGTATATGAGTTGGTGATTTAATGAATAAAATGGAAACTGAGGAAGCAAGGTGGATTATGGATCTGAGAGCAGATCATCTCCCAGGACTGAATGGGGTAGTACCCCTAAAACCTATATTAAAAGAGCGAGGCCTGAGAAATAAAAAGTAAATACAATCTAAGCTTTCACTTTAAGGAATGATGTCTTCAGAATGGGAGTGGCAACTGCTTTGTATATAAAAAGGAAGTTTTTCTTACATCTAACAGGATCTGAAGAAGGTTAAACATAACCAGAAGTGCTTATTGTGTATTTTACTGTTTGTTTTTCTATTTGTTTTACTATTTGTTTTATATAATAAAGAGTTTTAACAGTCTAATTAGAACTTGGAAGCTCCTACTTAGATCGTTGTTTGTATCGAGTGGATTAGCTGTTTTTAACAGCTCAACAGTTCCTGTAAGAGCTAGCAAGCTTCAACTTAAACTGCTGTTTATATCAAGAGTACGTCAACTGTTCTTACCAGCCTAACAGTTCTTGTAAGAGCCAGCAAATTTCCACTCTACTGCTATTTGTATCAAGAGTATTTCAGCTGCTTTCAACAGCTTAACAGTTATAGCAAGCTTCAATTTAAACTGCTGTTTGTAACAGCTCAACAGATATCAAGATTCCACCCAAACTGTGGTTTCCACTAAGAGAATTTCAGTTATTTAAATATTTGAGAGCAAGAGGTGGCACATTCATCCTTTTTACTTACACATTTTATATTTGTTTGAACGACCTTTTCTGGTGTGATTTGCTGTTTGTGCTTATTACTGTGATATCTGTGATACAGCACTATGATGATCTAAAATGTCTGCCAGTAACTGATGGCATACATGTCAATATCAGATGTGACTTCCCACACGCAACATTTCTGTTAAGACAACCGCTGTTACAGTAGCAACAGTCTACATTTAAACCTGCAATACTTACATGCCATCCCATTACACTAAGAGGTTGCGTCTATTGGTGCTGAGGTATGACTCCACTACATGTTCTGGACATATGTTAAACATATATGTGTGTATGGATTCACTTCATAACACTGAAACTTCAAAATACTGAAAATGACAAAACTTCATAATACTGAAGACCAAAATACTGAAAGCTCAAAATACTGAATACTCAAAATACTGAAACTCAAAATACTGAAAACACATATTATGCGTAAACTCACCTTAAACAACATAAATCATAACAATTTCTACCAAATATATGCAGGGGGGCAAGCCCCCCCGCACGCCCCACACCCCCTGCTAATTATATATATCTACTCCAAGATTGCACTTAACTACACTATGTGCAATCTTGGAGTTGATATATTTAATTAGCAGGGGGTGTGGGGGGTGCAGCCCCCCACATGGGGGGTGCAGGGGGTTTGCCCCCCTGCATATATTTGGTAGAAATTGTTATGATTTATGTTGTTTATATACATACGTACACACACACAATATATATATATTTATATATATATTGTTTACAAACACACACACACACACACACATATATATATATATATATATATATATATATATATATATATATATATATATATATATATACACATATAGAGATATATATTATATATGTTTACATATATACAGATATATAATACAAGAGTTGCTGGTGTTTTCCTTTTAATTCTTTTTGAATGCTTATGTGTCACGAAGTTCGTTCTTAACTAATGAATAGATATATATACATATACACACACACACATATATAATATATGTTTTGTGTCATGAAGTTTGTTCTTTGTTAGTGAAACTTATCTTCATTTTTAGTGCGTTTTTTTTACCAGCATACACACACACACACACACACACACACACACACACACACACACACACACACACACATACACACACTCACATATATATATATATAACATACACACACACACACACACTATATATATATATATATATATATATATATATATATATATAGATATATATATGTTTACATATATACAGATATATAATACAAGAGTTGCTGGTGATTTCCTTTTAATTCTTTTTGAATGCTTATGTGTCGTGAAGTTCGTTCTTAGTTAGTGAAATTTATCTTCATTTTTAGTGTGTTTTTTACCAGCTTACATATATAAATAAATAAATAAATATATATATATATATATATATGTATATATAGATATATATATATAGGTATATATATATATATATATATATATATATATATATATATATATATATATATATATATATATATATAAATAGAGCTGTGTATACATATACACACACACACACACACACACACACACACACACACACACACACACACACACACACACATATATATATATATATATATATATATATGTTTTGTGTCACGAAGTTCGTTTTTTGTTAGTGAAATTTATCTTCATTTTAGTGTATTCTTTTTCAGCATACACACACAGACACACACACACACACACACACACACACACACACACACACACGTATAATACATATATATATATATATATATATATATATATATATATATTTCCATATCCTTGTTAAACATGACTATTGTATATACTTTCCCAGATGTATCACACTGTATTTATCTAATATGTGTATATTTAGATATAACATCATACATGATTCAACAGTAATATTACTAACAAGTGCTACACAATTGTAGAAGTCGTAGCAGTTGTTCAGTACTATTCAGTATGTGTACTGATAGTTATATTGGAAAAAATAATAACTGTGTTCAGAGCTTTGATGGTTTGGTGGTTAACTGCTGTGACTATAGTGTACATGGTCCTGGGTTCAAGGGCTATTTATCTTGTTGTTGGGCAGAACAAGGGCTGTTGGATACAGAGTGCTTAAGGCAGTTTTGAGCAACTTTAAGCTGGTTTGCATGGGTTTGCCTGATGGTAAGTGCTGTTAATGTAGTGTTAAACGTATATGTGCTTACACCATGTATGCTTCGCTTACCAGTGTGCAAATGTGCTTAGCATTTATATTGCAGCGATTCTGAAACCTGCTAAGCATGGCTCAGACCTGCTAACCAGTGCTCACATTCCTGTCTGATAAAATAGCAGGGTAATGACATCTTTACTAAGTGTATTTAATTCCATGTACTTAACATTCCTCTATGTGCTGTCATTACAGTAGCAAGGAGTGTGAGTCTACTGTCTGGGACACCTGAGTATATTTGACTTGTACAACACTCTTTTTCATTTGTATGTGTTCCATACATGGGTAGTATCCCAGGTTATATGCAGTCACACTGGCATGTAGTGTATCATTAGTTTACTACTGTTGAAAGTGCTTTCCCAAGTTAGAGTAGATTGCAGATTGTAGTACTGGAACCAAACACTCCTGCATGCAGAGATGGACTCTGAGTCCTCACTATTGTGTTCTTGATGTGTGAGTTGTGTCTCATTAAATATTTCCTACTGGATATTGATGTGACATGTGGATATTAACTGTAGACTACTGCGTGTATAGGATATGTCTTTGAGGGCTGCTGTCATGTAGTAATGCCATACCTGTTGGTGTCAGACGTATATTTGTCAACACAATTATCCTAATGCATAGCCAGTTGGCTAGCTGATGTCTGTCTGTCCTCTGTACAGATGTGCAGATATCAGTTATCTATCTTGGCTACTTACAGGCAACCTATGCTTGACTGATACTGACATGTCTGCTCAGATGTGTTATGAATGCCACAGCTAGGAATACATACTCTGTAGGCACCACATGCCATGTATACCTCAACTACACTACCACAGTCAACAGAACATGCTTGGGTACAGGTCTCCAAGACAGACACTGACCATGTTATGTAATACATGTTGCATACATGTCATTTGGATCACCTTACTGGCCCTCTGCAAGAGGCAACCAGATGATTGGCTGTTGCATGTAACTCTCACCCTGAAGATCACCCCTGTTGTATCTGTTGATAGATAGCCTGCTGGCACATGGCAGGTGGCATGATACCACTGTACACACATCCCCTACACTTCCCATCTGTCCATGCACAATAGACTGGTACACACCTATGAACACCTTCACCGATGGACCCCAGTACTGACAAATGTGTATGTGTGCATTACTGAGAATAACAGTGTCTGTGTGTTTGTAGACCTGTAGTTGATAATACCGTGAGGCCCTTCACACCCACTGCACTCCCCATTGCCATAGTTAGATGTGGCTGCTGCTGTACTGGACATTGCATGTACCTTATTACAGTTTTCTCCCTAAGGGTGACCTGGAGCTTGCAGTACCAGCACAACGCTGTCGTACAAATGGGTTGATAGGCATGGGATACCATCTGAGTTCTGGCAAACGTGTGTATGTGTGCATGTGTGTATATTTGTAGGATACAGCATTTTGAGGGTACATTCTCCTAATACAATACACCTTGCCACACAGTATTAGGGATAGTGCTGTTGCTGGCCGTAGGATAGCCATGACAGTGCATCACCCTACTATCTCTATGGCATGTGCATTTGATGCATATCTCTGTAGTAGTACTCTTGGGATAGACAAGGGGTTGTATTGCAGACCTGGTCAATGTGTGATAGTGGGTATGTCAGAATGTTATCATGGGTTTCAATGCGTACTATATCCACTGTGCATTGTGAGTGCTGGGTATACTGTCTTTACACTATGGTACCCCCAGTACATGTCCCATGTTCTATTGCATGGGACCACTGTCACCATCAACCATACGGGTAACTGATGACACTATTCAGTCCAGTTATGCATGTGCTGTGTGAAACATATCTGTAACAGAATGGACACACTGACAAGGTAGGTAGCACTGATAAGCCCAGGTATCTCAGATGTGTGTATGACTGTTATATGTTTGTGAATGTGTATATCAGAGTATGTCACACTATGTATTGTCCATAAACAACCAGTACATCCCCCATTACCATACTGTACAGGCCTAGGGATGTTCTTCATGTAACATGTAACCTGGACCACACCTCATCCTAAAAACTGTGTGGTGTGTGCAATTAAGGGCACACACATCAGAAGCAATACATACCTTGAAAGGGGTTCTAGTCACAGTGTTGGCAAGTAGGAGTGTGTGTGTATGTGAAGGAATCTACTTCCGTTTGCAGAATATACATGTCCCAGGAGGTCATCTGTCTGAGAAATGCCTAGAAAATGCTAACATTTCACAGGTATTATCCTGCGGAAATACATTCTATCACAACTAGTGGTAGATGTGTAAATGCCCTCTTCCCCAATGTATAGGTGTACAGCGATGCTGGGGTTGGTATATAGCTGGGTGTGGCTCTTGTGGACACAGCCACCATCATTGCAGTTACTGTTGAGTGTATCCCCCACCCCTCTTAGCAGGCCGTAATACTGTACAGTTCATATAAACAGGTTAAGTAGTTGTCTATCATATTATATGCTGTTCTACAGTACCTCTCACCCTCCAAAGGGTAGGGCTGTGCCACCCACACCAGCACACCTATGTTTTACTGAGTTGAGGATTGGACTAAATTGGGGAAGGGGACATATACATTGCCAGTACCATTGTTAATGACATTAAACTAGCAGACTGCTTATTTCCCAATGATTTGGTGTGCCTATTCTGTCTTGGTGGAATTACATATGCTAAAATGAGTTCCTTACACAGGTACATGCATCCATGTGTATAGAATTCTCTGTGTATTGCATCACCACCAAAGCCTGCGTGTGTGTTATACACAAACATGTGTTGTGTACCACCTAGTACACTTACCATTGTCCACTGTAGAAGGGCTGTTGACATCAGCCACCATGCACTCACATGTATACACCACCCACAGACCTATCGGCCATGTGGCACATGCAGTAACTGTTATACAGACCTGTGACATATATTTACCTGTACCCAGGATATGGCACAGCAAAGGTGTCACCACAGTGCCAGACCCCTTGTAGGATACAACAGCAGACCATCATCCTGCTGACACATGGACACTTTCAACACAAACAGAATACATTATGGAGACCACAATCACTCAGCGTTAATAACAGCTGTAATGCATCATGGCTGGACAGCTACACTTCCTGACTTGTAAGCATTAATCTTTACTGCTGACAACATGTTACACAGAAATACATTGGTACACCATAGTACAGTCACCCTATGCATCAGAACCATATTAGCTTGTACCTGCATCGATGTTATGCATGACAGGGATGTGGCACAGGTATCATCTTATGCACAGGGTGTGTTGTTGGTTTGCCCCTCCTGCAGTGCTGGGGCTGGTACTGCCACTACAGGAGCAGCTCTATGTTCTGACATGTCCTCATCGACCTCCAACTGTTGGTGTTGCTGGCATGCATCCACGTGACTGTCACACCACTCCCACCATATGCTCGAGCACAGACATTCCACAGTCGAGGATTCCCACCCTCTCAGTCAACCATCTATCCCTGACCTCTGAAAAATAATGGAGGGAACCTGCAAGATCATGGTTGTTGTCATTTATAGCTGAATGAGTATCCCTCTGCGGCCTCAGAGCCTGTCTGGTGTACCATTCCATACATGCCTGTGCCTCCATGATGGCCTGAAACATGCATCTGGTGGTACCAGATGTGGCATTTTTGCCAGGGGCATGATGACCAGCAGTCCTCCAATGAACATCCCTGTACATCTGCCTATGTGTTATCCTGCCAGACATCTGGCTATGGCTGCTGTGTCCAGACATGTGCCATAGATACCACACTGTCCTGTCCCATACGACCAATCATCAACTGTCCCTCAACTATGGCCACTGTTGATGGGGTATGTATAGGCAATGTGACTGTGTGCAGGGATAGGGTGGATAACAGTGGGATGTTAAACAATGGTGCAACTTCACCTCCTGACAACCCTGCCTGTGCCTCAACACACCTATCATAATTTTCAGTGTCTGTATGGACACCAACATCAGATTACCTGCAGGAGGGACCATGACCCACATCGCTACCTGTGAGGGGAAAACAAGAAACGCACTTTAAGACATGTACGTCATTGCTTACCAGTACACACACACACGCACACACATGCACACATGCACACACACACACACACACACACACACACACACACACACACACACACACACACACACACACTGACATTCCACCATACTGCTTACCTGTCCCTGAGTTTACAGAATGACCCTAGTTTTTTCTCTTATTTTCCCCTTCCTGCATCAGTCTTGAATAATTACAGTAATTAATACCAATCATTAACATATCATTCTTGTTCTTGCTCGCAAAACATGACCTGTTACTCCATTAACTCTTTAACTTGATCGGAGTCATTTTTTCAAAGACTCTCTGATGTCATCAAGTGTTCACCCCTGGTTTTGTCCAGATGTCTTGAGCATGTCCCCCATATGTTATGGGCTACTACAGTCAGTCAATAATGTCACGCACTGGAGTTCATACTTAGCTATTGTTCAGTAGATGTAAGATCTGTTGCTCTATTAACTTTTTATGTGGACTACAGTAATATTTGGAAACACTCACTGGTCTTGTCTAGTAATTCCCCAGTGCATCTTTAGTGCTACATATGTGGGTATTCTTTCACCTTTCTGCTGATTGCAATTATAAATGTATCCCTGGTGTCTAGTTTTCCCTCCCAATGCATCTTTCATGCTGCAGAGTTTACTATACTATCAGCTGTCCTTTGATTACATTTCAGAAAAGTATTCCTGATGTCTAATGTGTCTGTCCATGTCCATGTACTGCACAATTTCTAGGGAAAGTTGAAAGGTATGAACAACCCCTCACTCACACATGTGCATACATGGACACGCACACAAACACACACACGCATACACACACGCATTCTACATACATCAACCCCCATCCACTCCACCAGATAGCACTTACAGACAAATTCACCCACCCACCACACATACACACATACTTACAGGTGAGGTTGCACAAAGATATTACACACACACCTTTCATTACCCATCTGTCAACATGCTTGACATATGGCACTCAACAGCATGCAGTGCAGCTGTAGTCAATCCTTGTTACCAGCATTATGCATATCTGTGATGCATGTCCACAGCTAGAGGGGTTTGGCTTCAATGGCCTGAAATTATCCATAAATAGATTTAAAAATGAAAGTAAAATAAAAAGCTATGGTCATTCAGAATTGGCATTTAGCTGAAACACCTTATATCCTTAAAGGGTGATTTGCATATATCTCATGAGGCCTCTAATGCAAGACGTTTAAGGTATCACACAGAAGTCTAGCTTTGCTAGATTCTTTTGTGTGTCTTTTAACCAGTTGGTTATCTGTGTGACCTTATTACTCTTTGTTTTAGGTTGTGTTAATAGATGATGCCCCTTTCCCTGGAACACATTGCACCCATGTACACAGTATTGCTAAGCACCTGTTCGGCACCATGGCATGTACTGTGCACCATACCTCACAGGTGTACACACCATTGCCGAATGTGTATATGTGTGTCAGTTATGTTTGCTCTGCTGCTCGCAACCCCTATTTGTTTGTCCGACACATACCTGGGATGATATGTGGACAGATGTCATTTGTCAATGCCTGATGTCTGATTTACACATCTCATCATCAGCAATGCATGTACGGCCATTAAAATACAATTACACTGACAACCTTCAAACTTTACCATGGCTATGGGGAGTGTACACAACCTTATTGATATAGCACCCTCTTCCCTGATATGCCATGGGGCCATATTACTGCATATGTTAACATTACATGAACCTGATATGTGACATATGACCTGTGCAATCAAATGCAGTATCAAACAAATGTGTTAGTTGTGCAAATGTTGACTGAGATGCATACAATTTGTGGGTGCATATGTGTGCATACCCTTATCATGACGGTTTGTTGCACCAACTGTTATGTGTACTACAGCAGTCACTATTCCTGGAAGGGGTATACTCACATGGGCCATTTGCATTTTCCAGTATTTGGTCACTCTGCCCTACAAATGTCCCCCAACTCTGCATGATTGCAAGGTCAACTCATGTGCATAGCCCTAGGAGGTCACACAGTGCAGTCACTATTGCTGTGGAGTCAGGGTTATGTCTGCCACAATTCATGACCTTGACTGTGTGCAGATACAGACATTCTTAATGAGGTTTGGATCTCTGCTTCACTGCACTGTTGTGTTTAAGGATGACACCCTCTCCCCATCCTCAGCCTTTTTGCAGATGCTTGACAACTATGACCTACACATGTGTGTCATTTTGCAGTGTCCCAAACTCTGAACACCATGTGAACCAGCCTAGTCCCTGCTAATGAATGGCAAACATACAGGTGCACACTGGCACCAGCGAGGTACAGATGGGGATGGTGGGCCTGAGGTGGGGTGAGGTGTTGGTTGTGCAGCACATGTATCTTAATTGATACTGTCTGTAGGTTTCTAACTTGGTCTTGGTACACCAGTACACATTGCAACGCATGCATTTGGGGGACTTTTGCTGTTATGCATATGCTATCTGTAGAGAGCCCTGGTTGATGTTTCCTGTGGTACAACTGTCCCATCTGATTACCCTAACCCATGGGCCACACTTATGCAGAGTCCAGGCAATTGCTGACATAGGTACTGTACAGCCAGTACTTGCTAGACATTCCTGCAACTCACTCAGTGTTGTGGCATGTTACTAGGCAGCCTGCATGACCAGTTTGCAACATGTGTTGTCGTCTTTCCTGGATGGCAATCTGTTTATTTTCTACATTAATCCTGTCCCATACATCCTTGCCACATACATGACTGTCTGCACTATTTGACATGGTATATGCAATGGTGAGGTAAGGCTACATGTCCAACTCCTGAGTGCTACCTGTAAGGTATGGGATCCATTCCATGGCTTGGTAGATGTGTGCAAGCCGTGGCTGCCTCTGTTGCAGGTAAGTGGGCAGATTTGATGGCCAAACATCTTGAACAGCAGACCATTTCTTGGTGTGACATTGAGGACTTGTACTTTCTGGAAGGTCTATACTCATGAAGCGTGCATGCTGTCAGTACCTCAAAAGCTGCTTCCACAATATATCTGAAGTGTATGCACACATATGCTTCCAGTGTTTGTGAAGGTATGTATTCCCCATATGTGCTGTCCTAACATAGAATTCCAAATTACACACTCATTGCTCATGTTAGGACCACATTACAGGTTGTAAGGTTTGTGGAATGCAGTATTGTGATATGCCGTAGTGTAGATCTGTAACAGTTGCCATTGTAATAGTGGTATATACACTGCTGTAGCACTGTATAAGGATGATGTTTCAAACATGTCCCTTCTGTAGGCCATTTGTCCCACCATTATGTTCATCTCTGTGCACACATCTTGCAATGACAAGTTGTTAGTTATATTGCAGGACTCTTACATACCCTTCAGATACGCTACCATGGTGACCACTGTGATGCAGTGCAGTTAACAGCAACAATAAGTGAACATGTACAGCATGCATCATGGGTAGGTGTGTTAAATGTTTACATGGAATATGCCATGGCCATAACATGACTGGTGTGTTGACAAACCTGAACAAACACCATACTCACCAGCTACAGGCTGCTGCCCTGGAGGTATACCAGAAGGACCTACATAGTTGTGTGAGAGATGTGATGTCAGTAGCCACACCTGTGACATTGGTACAGGGTGGGAGCAGCATTACAGAACATCAACTGTAAGAGCCCACATTACTACAGATTATGCACATCTGTTTATTACTACAATGCAGCAGCAGACTATATATATTTCATCTCACATATGCATGATTAAACTCTACAGATGCAGATGGATACACAACAGTGGTCTACTGATGTGCCCTGTGGCCTTACCTGCATGCTCCTCAGCCATTGTGAAGGTAGCACCCACCTCCACTATGCTCTCTGCCAGGTCTTGTGCTTCCGGGCAGGCAGGTGCCCCGAGGCTGGCAAGGAGCTCCTCAGCATGTGTCGGGAGGCTGGATGGCATGCCCCCCTCCATGGCAAGCTGGTCCCTCCTAACCACAGCAGCACACTGACTGGCATGGTGGAGTAGATCAGTGCACCGATGTCGGACCTGCTCATAACTGCGGTTATGCAGGCTAACATAATTTACCCTGTGGACAAGATCATTCCACAGGGTGGTCTTCTCCTGCAAAACATGGGCTGTATGCCAAACAGGGTGTGGTAGTGCTGCACCAGGTATTTGATGATAACGTCATTCTCCTGGGGTGTGTAAATTGGAAGTCTCTCCCGAGACATTGTGCCTGAAAGAGAAAAAGAGGGAAACATGTATGAGGACCTCATACTGCAAGGATATAATAGTTATTAATACACATCTCTGCCCCCCCAACCATATCTGCAACAACAATCTGATCACACAACTCAATGGGTATCTCTACAGCAGACCTACTGTTGGGACATATATTGTACAACAATTTGTGCAATGTGTTTGTAGTCATGTACCATGTTGAAACACTATCATTGGTGGCCTGTTATGAACAATGTTTCCTGCATGCCATTGTGAGGGCCACTATGGTACCATATATGCATGCGTTCTGTTTGCTATGTGACTGTTGCACATCTGTTGTTTTGTGTTAATGGAGACATCTGTGCATGCTGTCAGACATAACCCTGGAATGTGTGGACTATTACTACCCACATATGTTCTATAACAGTGACACAATAGCATGTTTGGGAAGACAGTTGCAAGAAGAACCACCTCTCCCACCTCATCTGGCCATGTTACCAGGCCACATCACACCTGGGACCCACCCTGGGACCTCATCATCTACAGGTCCTAGACTACCTTCAGGTGGAACCACCTCAGAGGATGGTGTTCACGCCCCCCCCAGGAATACACACAGACAGCATACTGTCACCCGAAGTCAGTTCCAGGGTCTGGTGCATAGGGGGCTCCACAGAGACATGGGGGATGTGTTACACCACCTTGAGGCCCTCAGTACACAATCACAGGTCCTGCATGCTCCTCCTGCTCAGCCCCCAGCCCAGGCACCTTCAGGGCCGTAACTATGCTGTTGTGAATGCCCATGAGAAGGGAACTTGGTCCCATTGTTTCCATATGGGGATTCATGGGCTTCCACATTCCAAAGAACACTCCCCATCCAAGGTGTTTACCCACCACATGTGTCATATACTGCCCCTGTATGCTGTCTTGTCTGTCTTCCAATGCAACCTACCTCCCCAACTATACCTATTATCCTTCCCCAAAATACCAATCCCACCTTCACAAACAAGGGCAATGTGTTCCCAACATGGATTTCACACCAGACAAAACTGTCCATTTTGCACCCACTTACTGCTGTGTATATATATATATATATATATATATATATATATATATATATATATATATAGATATATATATATATATATGTGTGTGTGTGTGTGTGTGTGTGTGTGTGTGTGTGTGCGTATTGATATGTGTGATATTCTCTCACACATATCGTGCAGCAATGTCATTCAACAGTAGGGGACATGTCATGTATGTGTATTATATATATATATATATATATATATATATATATATATATATATATATATATATATATATATATATATATATATATATATATATATATATATATATATATATATATATATATATATATATATTTATTTATATATCATCATCCTCTTCTTTTGGCTGTTCCCGTTAGGGGTCGCCACAGCAGATCAACTGTTTCCATTTCTTCTTGTCCTCTGCATCTTGCTCTGTCACACCAACCACCTGCATGTCCTCTCTCACCACATCCATAAACCTTATCTTAAGCCTTCCTCTTTTCCTGTTACTTGGTAGCTTCATCCTTAGCATCTTTTTCCCAATATACTCAGCATCCCTCCTCAGCACATGTCCAAACCAACATAATCTTGCCTCTCTAGCTTTGTCTCCAAACTTTCCAACCTGGGCTGACCCTCTAATATACTTATTCCTAATCCTGTCCACCTTCGTCGCACCCAGTGCAAATCTTAACATCTTTAACTCTGCCACATCCAGTTCTAACTCCTGCCTTTTTGTCAAAGCCACTGTCTCCAACCCATATAACATATCTGATCTCACTACCCTCTTGTAGACCTTCCCTATCACTCTTATTGTTACTAGTCTGTCACAAATCACTACTGACACTCTTTTCCACCCACTCCATCCTGCCTGTACTCTCTTCTTCACCTCTCTTCCACACTCACCATTACTCTGAACTATTAATCCCAAGTATTTAAACTCATCCACCTTCACCACCTCTACTCCTTGCATCCTATGTTCATAGGTTCATAGGTTGGTACTAGGCTATCAGTCCTAGGGCCTATACAAGCCTAGCCATAACAATTCCCTGGCTATTTCTTCCCATACTATTTACTTCCCTGGACCCCTGTCTAGCAGGGCGACTGATGTGATCCCCGGAGTGAATTTCCTTTCTCCCATCCAGTCGTCCAGGTTCCTTTTGAAAAGGGTCAAAGAGGCACTCTGCTTGACATGTTTGGGGAATCTATTCCAGAGTCTGGGGAGTCTCTGGGTCAGGAACCTATCCCTCCAGCATGTTTTGTTTATTGTGATGACAAGGTTTAGATCCCTGGAGCGTGTGGCTCTGAGGGATTGGGATTTCTTTAAGTGTAGCATGTCCAACAGCTCCGGGTTTGACATGGCCTTGTATGTTAAGCAGAGATCGCGTCTGAGTAGACGATATGCGACAGAGTATAGCTGGAGTTTTTTAAGGCGGTCAGTGTAGGGCATCTGCTTTAGGCCTGTGATTCTTTTATTGAGGAATTTCTGTGGCCTTTCCAGTTATTGCAGATGTCTTGAGAGGTACATACCAAACGGGGCATTGTATTTTATAATGAGTCAATGAGGGATGAGTACAGTGGGACAATGATCTCCTTTTTACTGGATGAAAAGCCCTTAGTGATGTGGTGTGCCACATAGAAGGATTTCCTGACTGTTGGGGTGATGTGGTTATCGAAGGTGAGACCACTGTCCACTTGTGCCCCTAAGTCTCTTATCACACTTTTGGTGTTTAGTGTACTGCTACCTATATGGTAATTCACTGGTACATGTTTTTTACCAAAGGGGATAACTATACATTTCTTGGCATTGAGCTTCAGCCCATGGCTATGGCATCAAGCATCTGTTTCTGTAAGGCCCTTTTGTAGAGTATCCACATCATTTGTGGATTCAATAATGGCTCACAGTTTGTAGTCATCTGCAAACCTTGTTAGCCAGTGTCCCTTAGTGTTGGCCTGTACTTCAGAGTAGTCGATGCCAAACAAGAGTGGTCCCAGGACTGAACCCTGAGGTACTCCACTTGTCACTTGTCTGGAGCTGGATTTGGAGTTGGCTACTTTTACAATGTGGGTTCTATCAGTAAGCCAGTTAGCAATCAATTGGGTGACATAGGGATTAATGCCCAGCTTAGTAAGTTTATCTATGATTCCAGAGTGGGGGATGGTGTCAAAGGCCTTGGCAAGGTCTAGATAGGTTGTGTGGACCACCTTACCCTTGTCCATGGCTCTGGAGACTGATTCAAAGAAGTCAGTCAGGTTCAGGAGACAAGATTGGCCCTTCACAAACCCAAACTGGGTGGGGTCCAGTGTTTGAAGGTTGCCAATGTCTTTGTTTATAAGTTCCATGATAATACACTCCATGGCCTTGCAGATAAGGCTTGTCAGACTTATGGGATGGTAGTTTCCAGGATCCAAGGTAGATCCCCCCTTGTGGAGCGGGATAACTGTAGCTCTGCGCCACTCAGTGGGCAAGAAGCCTGAAGTGAGGCTATAATTAAACATGACACTAAGGTGAGGTGCCAGTTCATATTGTAGTTCATGTAGTGCACAGCCACGGATGTCATCTGGTCCCATGGATGCTGTATTCTTAGCTTTGGAGAGTGCATTTTTTACCTGTGTGGCCATTATTACTGGAATTTGGCAATCTTCTGGTATTGAGATGGGCCATTTAGGGGGTGAGAGGGGGGTGAAGTTGGCACTGAATCGATCTGCCAGGATATTGGCAATATCCTTGGGATCAGTATATTTAATGCCATTCTGTTTTAGCTCAGAGCAGATTTGAACATTGCCATTTAGATTCTTGACATAGTTATAGAATGCCTTGTGGTTGTCTTTGGAATATTTGTCAATTTTATTTTCGTAACTAGCTTTGGAGGATTTTATGAGGGATCTCAGTTTCTTACTGCAGCTGGTAAGGGAGTTTTTTGCATCCTGGGATTTTCCTCTTTTCTGCAATAGTTTCTTCCTTTTGTTGTAAAGTTTGTTTATGGCAGGGGATCACCAGATTGGCTTCCTTTTTTTGGATGAGAGCATCTTGGTTCTATTTGGGATGGCACAATTCATGCATGAGTGGATGTGCTCGTATAGTGCCTTAGTGTGGGATTCAGCAGTTGAACTTTCAGTTCCCATCTGCATGGGTGTCATGAAGTTTGTCACTTCTGACTTGAGTAGCATGAAGTTGGCTTTGGAGAAGTCTTTTATGGAGGTTTCCTTACTGGGGGTGGGGTGGGATGTAGATGTTAAGGGTGATTAGCTTATGGTCAGACTTGACTAACGTGGAGGTGACCATAGGTGTGGAGCATCAATTTCCCATGTTGGTAATGACCAGGTCTAGGATATTGGAGCCCCTGGTGGGACTATGAATTAGTTGATCCAGGGCATTGGAATTTATGAATTCCAAGAACCGTTGGGCAAAGGTGTTGGTACATGAGTAGTTTTCCCAGTTAATGGCAGGGTAGTTAAAATCACCCAGTATAAGGGTGTTTGGTTCTATCTTAATATTTTCCAGTATGTTTAGAAAGGTGTAGTGAGAATCTTGGGGTAAGGTGGGGGATCTCTAGCAAGCTACAATTTGGACTGCAGTCTTACCTAGTGTTAGTTGCACCTGGAGAATTTCAGATGCATTGTGTTGGGCAACAAGCATGGTGGTGTGAACATCCTTTGTGAATATTGACACTCCTCCACCTTTAGTGTTTCGGTACTGGTTTGATGGCCGAAAAGTGTGGTAAGACTTGTTGCCTGCTATTGCAGGGGTGCTCTCTGGAGCCTTGAACCAGGTCTCAGTTACTGCATAGATATCGATGTTCTCCATTTTTAGGAGTGCCTAGAGAGAGTGCATTTTGAGGTTTAGACTTCTAGCATTGAGTAGCATTACCTTCAGATTTTGCATGCTTGTACCTGTTATGGTGGTGGTTTTGTCCTTTGAACTTTGCCTCACCATTCCTCTATCCTCCCTCTCTTTCACACACACACACACACACACACACACACACACACACACACACACACACACACACACACATATATATATATATATATATATATATATATATATATATACATATATATATATATTCTGTCTTAGTTCTGCTGACCTTCATTCCTCTTCTCTCAAGAGCATATCTTCATTTCTCCAGGGTCTCCTCCACCTGCTCCCTACTATCACTGCAGATCACAATGTCATTTGCAAACATAATATTCCACGGGGACTCCTGTCTGATCTCAACTGTCAACCTGTCCATCACCATTACAAATAAGAAAGGCCTCAGAGCTGATCCTTGGTGTAATCTCACCTCCACCTTAAATGCATCCGTGACTCCCACCACAGACCTCACCACTGTCACACTACCCTCGTACATATCCTGTACCACTCTTACATATTTCTCTGACACTCCCAACTTCCTCATACAACACCAAAAATCCTCTCTAGGCACCCTGTCATATTCTTTCTCTAAGTCTACAAAAGCACAATGCAACTCCTTCTGACCTTCTCTGTACTTCTACATCAACACTCTCAGAGCAAACATCGCATCTGTAGTGCTCTTTCCCGGCAAGAAACCATACTGCTGATCACTAATCATCACGTCCCTTCTTAATCTAGCTTCCACTACTCTTTCCCATAACATCATGCTGTGACCGATCAATTTAATCCCTCTGCAGTTACTACAGCTCTGCACATCACCCTTATTCTTAAAAATTGGTACCAAAACATGTTTCTCCATTCCTCAGGCATCCTCTCTCTTTCCAAAATTTCATTACACAATCTGGTTAGAAACTCCACTGCCATTTCAGCTAAACACCTCCATGATTCCACAGGTATGTCATCTGGACCAACAGCCTTTCCATTCTTTATCCTCTTCATAGCTATCCTTACTTCCTCCTTGCTAATCCATTGCACTTCATGATTCACTATCCACACATCATCCAACCTTCTCTCCCTCTCATTCTCTTCATTCATTAACCCCTCAAAGTACTCTTTCCATCTGCTAAAAACACTCTCCTCACTTGTGAGTATGTTTCCCTCATTATCCTTTATCACCTTTACCTGCTGCATATGTTTCCTAGCTTGGTCCATCTGCCTAGCCAATTGGTAAAGGTCCTTTTCTCCCTCGTTAGTGTCTAACCTTTCATACAACTCTTCATATGCCTTATCCTTAGCCTTTGCAACCTCTCTCTTTG